>NW_016908822.1:339334-353784 GCF_001483705.2 Eufriesea mexicana | reverse complement strand
TTTAATTTTTAATAATTTATTTAATTATTTATTTATTTTTAATTTTTAATAATTTCATTAATTATTTATTTATTTTTAATTTTTAATCATTTATTTACTTAATTTATTTTCATTTTCAATTATACAATTTAATTTCAATTATTATATAATTATATTATTAAAAAATTATTCAATTATTATTTTAATTTTTAATTATTCATTTAATTATTTCATTCATTTTTTATTTCTAATTATCTATTTAATACTGAAATAAATGTTCCTCTATGTTTTATTTTTTTAATTTCATTGGTGTTAGTGGACATTAAAGATTTGTATCACAATTAATTTATTAATGTGCTTCTCCTAAATCGTTTGCGTTCGTACGAGTTCACACGCGATACTTTTTCTCGCTACCGGTCGATATAAGTTCGAACGCGTTCGCGATATCGCGAGTGTGTGTTGCAAGTGATCCAAGAAAAAAAGAAGGAATTACAACCAACGATGACATCGCTACATTGACGACATGGCAAGGGAAGGATACAATGACACGGATGTCAGGACGAAGGCGACAGTCAACCCAGAGCTGCTTTCCTATGAAGAAGAGGTCAACGATCGGTAAGTCGCATGTTTACGATCCCTCTAGTTGCCCATCATGTCGTAGGACGAATGGTCCGAAACGGCACGAGTGACTGGTTGTATTTTATTATTTTCGAAGCGAGCATAGTGACCACGAGTGCTAATGTACTAATGTATTGTACAATAGCACTCGTGCAGTATATATTTCTGTGATATATTTGTTGAATACAAGTACAACATAGCATTCTCCCTGAAGTAGTTTCCAAAATCAAAACAATAATTCGAATGTCTTGGAATTATTAAAAGTAGAATCACCCCGGCACCTCAGTTGTAATAAACTAATCTCGAATTTTGGTTAGGATTTTCAGCAAGATACCGGTATGTTTTTCATATTATTTTTGTCACTATGCTCGCTATTATATCGTATTACTGTGCATACTGTGCATACTGTGCACATTGTATTCGAGGGTTGGTCGAAATCCCTTGAAATTCGATATATCGCGATCGAGAATTAAAATTTTATCCCGTTTTAATGTAAAATTAAAAACACCAGACTGACCTAAACACCTCGCGTGCTTTTCCCCACTATTCTTGCGATTTTTAAAACGCCATATGTGGCAGCGCGTGTCCCGTTTTTAAAAACTTATTTCCTATTTCATTGCACAATAATCTTATGCAGCTACCAATTCTTCCTCTCTGTTTTTATTTACCTCTTATTATTAATTTCTCTTCCTTTTCTGCAGGTGTTAGGCATCCTACATTTTAAAATTTACCGTATAATTTATTTTATAATTTATTTTGTATTTGATTTTTCAGCATATTTAATATTATATTCTGTATTGCTTTTTGTTATGCATCTTGAAATTCATTTTGTAATTTATTTTGCGATTTAATTTGTAGGATATTTAGTACTATGTTATGTACTACCTATTTTATTTTATTTTTATAGTGTATTTAGGTGCGGGTCTCAATTGCGTAGCCACCTCCACGTGGTGAGACCTGGTAATTGGCATCGTTTGTCAAAGATGAATTTTTCTAGGCTTGCTTTCATGAATTCTATTAATGTATCTATAGATTTTACAATATAATTCGTTTTTGACAAACGATGCCAAGCTAAGAGCTACGCAGTACTCGCAATCCAGTCTAGCCTCTGAAAGGCTACCTTGTAATACCTTGGAGGCTAAACTGAAATTGCGAGTACCACTTTATTTACTCCTCCGCATGGGGCAACGTGGGACATTACTAGACATCGTTGGATATTACTGGATATCGTTGGACATTGTTGGAAATTGCTGGAAATTTTTAGACATTGTGAGTCATGTCTTGATGTCGGAGACCAATGGTTCAGGTTTCGGTAGGGTTCCTCCGTTAGTCCTCATCGGATGGTCACTTCGTACTCCTATAAATAATAAATAATAAAAAATGTTTTTTTTCATGCAAATGATATTTCAGAAATGAGAAAGATAATATTTTCCATTAAGTACCACTATTTTAATTAAGTATTCGATAGTAATTTATGTAAAAATAATATACGTAATTTTGAATATGGCAATTAGAACATTCTTGTGCCATCTACAACATACAAAATTTTAGTCTTATTCTGCGCTGAATCGGTAATGTTGCGAACAACGTGAATATGTTAACAGAGTTTTGATGTTCTCAAAAAGCCTATGTCAACAGCAGACGTCAAATTTGTTGACAAAAGATAATTTCTGACGTGAGTCCTGTGCGTGCTTGCGTGTATGCGTGCTTGCGTGTATGCGTGCATGCGTGCGTGCGTGAAAAAGAGAGAGATAGAGCGATTAGCCACGAGAGGGCACAAAAGCAGCCGGCAATAGAAGTGAGTGAGCATCGCGTGTGAGCAGAAGTGAAGAATCTAAAAGACGTATAACCCGTTGCAATCCTGTATAATAGTGCTCTGTCCTGCTGATTTGGTTGCTTCTTTCGGTTTTACGAGTGTAGTAGACGTTTCCTTATTATTTTCTGTGTAAATTCCTCTTTGTTTCTCGATATAAATTACGACACCAATCGCGGTACAAAGTATGAAGATAATTTGTATTTAGTACGGCTTATTATATAGTGCATACAACTTTGAAGTGCATTACATTATTTACGTGTTTACCACCGCATAAAGTCAAAGAAAATACGTACGTTATATTCTATGATTTTTCATTTAAAGACATTTCTTCATTTCGGTAAATCGATAATTACATTTTTCGATATAACATTTAAATGTGATTAATTATTAGTTATTAATAATCCTGCTTGTTTCATATTTTTCGCTTGTCTAACATTTCAATTAAAAATATTAAGGTGTCAGAAATATTGCTGAGTCAAGCATTCTTGCTGACAGTTGAAACTAATGAGTGTCAGTTAAAAATTCGTTATTGTGGACAGCACAGGTTTAAACGTGATCTAAAAGTGTAGATCTGAAATATTAATACTAATTTTTATTTAATTTCAGTCGTATAAAACGAATTTACAGCAATGTTTGAATGGGCATATGATGGTGTTAATGTCTCGATACCACGTAATGCAGGACCAGAATGTGCAAACTACTTAAGCCCAAAACGAAGAATCATTGAAACATCATTGATATCGGTGTTCATAGTAGGTTGCCTAGTTTGGGGGTACAAACATATTAAATTGCCAACCAAAGTATCATACGTAAATCATGACCGTGTTGGCAGAAGAGTTTTATTAATTATTATGTCATTAGTATTAGGAATAGAAATTGGTTTTAAATTTACCAGCAGAACAGTAGTATATATATTGAATCCTTGCCATATAACAACAGCGGTACAGGTAAAATAGATAAAAGTGTATTGTTTGTTCAAGCAATATCTATACTTTCTTTGTGATTATTTATAAGCATTGCATTTTTTATAATACAGCTATATTTGCTGGCTGCAGATCCTAGTCCTACAGTCACAGCTATATTTAGGATACATTTAAATTTTTTGAATGGACCTGTTCTAGCATATTTATTTCCTGAGACAGAATCTCGCAGAGTAAGAAGTCATCATGTTTTAGTACGAAACCTATAATTTATTAGTTTAAACTAATCTTAATATAATTATTTCAGATATTTGCAGACAAAGCAATGTACTACATTCAGCATGGTTTAATGGTAGTGATACCATATTATTTACTGAGGATTGGAGGTAGTTGCAATTCATTTTTGCAATTATTTTTGTTTTTGCCTTATTAAAGAGGATACTTTGAAAACAGTGATAAATTTCATTATGTAAATGTGTTTATATTTTTATATTTAGGTGTTTATAATGTTGAGCCTTTGTCAGATATGAGTTGGTGTATTTTAAGCTATGGAATAAATTTAGCTTATCATTTCTGGGTTATCCAAGCTGTTGCTTTGGTGTGTGTTTCTTCATATTTCTATTTCCATTTGTTAAATATTTAATTGTATTATAATATTTCACATTTCACGTTTTAGCCTATACAAGTAAACCTTAGTCATATGTTATGTGCAGCTGTTCTAGACCCTTTTGAAGGTCAATATTATAGAATATGGGCATTTATTCATCAAGCATTATTATGTCCATTATTATGCAAATTATTTTGCTATATATCAGACTTCTTCTTAACAAAGTTTCCACTAACTAAAACAAAACCGACATTGGAGTGTGTACTTCCAAAAAAAAATAAATTTGAAGAGAATGAGAAGTTATACGAGGACACAAATACTTCAGGGAATGGACATACTCACGTAAATTAGGTCAGTATTTCGTAATCCAGGTGAACGTAATGTCGGCTGCAGTTCAGTGAGTATTTGATGATACACAGAAATAGATAAGTTTATATGTCAATAATCAAATGAAGACAAGCCAATTTGTGCATTCATAATTGTACAGTTGTCACCTGTGAAAATTACAGGTCCTTGTTCCAAATAAACACATTTGTAGTTATTTTTTACACTGTATGCGTGAATACAGTGAATAGGAACAGTGCAGGGCAAACTATAGTAGTAATCAGGAATTTATAAATTTTAATTTATTACATAACGAATATTTTACGAGTTTTAAGTAGTGTGCTACTATTAACTCTGTAGCAGAGTTTTCCTGCTTAGATTTTTTCCAAATACGAAAATCCTATGATTTTGCATTTGCGATACGTCTGTGATTAGAAATATTATACGAGAATTAGTTTCTTATTTAAAACAACAGCACTCTTTAAAAATATGGTACTCCATAGAATATAACGTTATTTTACACGCTATATTTTTTATTCTAAGGAATTTTATTTTTATTTGGATTCGAACTAAGTTACTCATACGTAAATATTTCCAAATATATAATTTCCGTAGATAATTGTTTAATAACTGTAGCAAGCATAGTAAACGGTACTATGACTAGTGGCACATCTGGCCATGAAAGTAGTGTACAATTCCTGTTATTTATTCTTATTTATTCTATATTATTCTTATTATAGTACAATGTTTCTTCTAGTAGTTGTACTTAATTGTAATAAAACACATTTATTGTGATATACGTATATATATGTTTAACAATTAATTGCATCATGTGATACAGAACGAAATACGAATATAATAATACATAATAAAGTCATTGCTTATCTACTTTAAACAATATAGTAAATTGTGTTAATAGTGTGCACATAATAAAATACATTCCACATAGTCAATCTGTAAAAATGGTATTGTAATGATTTTATACTAACTGCCAAAAATTTTATTTATTGCAATACATTTTCTTACGCTAAAATTTGTTTAAAAGTTTTAAAATATTTAAAAAATATCTGTACAAGAATTTTTATGAAACAATATAAAGTTTAATATAAATAATTATCAACAATTTGTCTTATAATTCCTATATATATAAATTTCAATTTTATTACCCTAATAACATTTTTTATTGAAATCATACCATTATATCTTTCATTTTTGTAAAATTATCAAAACCTAAAACCATCAGTTACAAAATGAACATTTGCTCATAATACTGAATGAATAACTTCACATAACAAAGTCTAGTAAGCATTCATATTGCTATGGCCTACTAGTAAAAAACAATTTTTGTTTGTTATAAACATAATTTATTACATTTTTATGTTTGGCAAAATTTACATTAACTTATGTCAAATGGTTTCGTTATTGTTTTCTAAAATAAAAGAAAATGTTATTGTAAGAAAAAATGATTATATTAACATTAATAGTCAAATATAAAGAATAATTTTAACTTTTTAACATAGTTAATTGAAAGCTTCAATTGTGCGCACTTTTACACAACGAATTTTTATATCTTTTCGTGTGGAAAATAAATAAAATCATACAGCGGAAGTATAAAATTATTAAATATCGAAATAAGTATAAATAACTAATAAAAATTTCAAATTTGGTCATATCGTGATGAATAAAATTCCACATGACAGGGTGTAAACAGTACCGTAATAATTATTGCTACCTATGCAAAACGGAATATTCTTTATATTTAACTTATAATTACAAAGGCCTCGGAAAAATTTAATTCGAACTTTCAATATACTATGGCAAACGAGACAAATTTTTATAACAATTGTTTTATAATACGAACTAAATATTAACCGTCATTTAAATAATGCTGTGCAACAAAAAGTATTTAACTCGCATTTATTATAAGTTAAATGATAAATGCAAATAGCTGTATCACAAATATGCTATCAAATAAATATGGAGAATGAATATTAAAACACATTATGTATTGTGTACAGA
Organism: Eufriesea mexicana; assembly: GCF_001483705.2. Taxonomy (NCBI): domain Eukaryota; kingdom Metazoa; phylum Arthropoda; class Insecta; order Hymenoptera; family Apidae; genus Eufriesea; species Eufriesea mexicana. Next base: position 347,501 of record NW_016908822.1, on the reverse strand, counting down.
AGGGATCATATATGTCTGTCTATGTTTCTCAAAAATTTGTAGCTTTGTTATTTTACGAAGTACGTTCAAATATGTACGAATAACGAGAATTACGTATTTATAAGATTCAATGCTTAATGGATCAAAGAAAGTTAAATTCGGTCCATTTAACAATTTCCATTTAAGTATAACTCAATCCATAGCAACATTGAATCTTTAATATACGATATGTCTAAATTAGTACTTATTTAGAAGTTGCACAGCTGAAAAATTAAATGTATAACAAATTGCCATTATATTTTTGTAAGCTATAAAAGCGTTGTTATCATATATGACAGTCATATGCATATTTGGTACTAAACGTAGTATTTATCCGTGGAGAATAAAGAGTGAGAGAAACATTACGTTTGATCCCGAATTGTGTATTAAATCATGTTTGGATTGTATGGGATATGAAGTGGGAAAGGTTTGTGCGAAATGTTCATTGTGTAAATGTTTCAAATAAAAGAAATATCATGACAGCAAATATCTCTTGTTTCCTCTTTTTCTTCAAAGAGAAATGTTAAGATTTATCTGCAATTATGGTTCGTGGTATGTAACAATACAAACATTAAAGCATTAAAATAAAATAATTTATTTACAGAGCGATGTACATTTTTTTTCCTTCTCTTTAGAATTCTTATACATTTCTGGTATATGTGCAAGTATACCGGTGTTCCAAGCTTAATCGTATCACGACTAATTCACACTTCCTCTAAACATTTGTACAGAATGGTTTTACGAATGGTTACATGAGGCACGTATAACTTGTGTATATACAAAATGATGAATTTTATCTTTTATCGATGGTTCGTATCATTTTAACGGGTTGACGTTGATTAAAATTGGAATACTTAATGCTATCGTGTATTATCGTAGCCACATCAAGATTATATCGAAAAAATTGTAATAAGGCACCACTATACTCCACGTGTAAAATTGGTAATTCGTATTCGAAGTAACTTATATTAAGTTTTGCATTCGAAACGAGAATTCATGGAGACCTGACTGGATCGATAATCGATCGACAGAGGCATTAATTCTAGATCAGTCCTGTTTAATGTTTGCTATTTATGCGAATGAAACCATTGGACACATCTAAAACAAGGTTTATTTTACCCTCGTACATTCATAATCGCTATCTATGTACACGATTCTGTACAAAAGTTTAGGAAAACCTAATTTCACTGAAGCTACATGTAACAAATGCAATGATGATAATAAATATGTACATTAAAAATCATTTTTACTCGCAATCCTATTTACGAAAGATCTTTGAAGTTGTGACATCGATTGATAATTAATTACTACTTATAAATATGTATATTTCACACGGCACGATGTACAACTTTCACGCATAATCGATACATGAATTTTTTTACACTAAATAATCAAAAGGTTAATTACTTTTAATTCAGTGAAGCCTGTTGTGCACCAATCACAGTATAAGTCATTAAACTCCATACTGCGATTATAATTATATAACTTTTCAATTAAATGAAATTTTATACAGAAGCTATATTACACACAGGGTCATAACATAAGAATGAAATTCTCATAGAGAAGAATAAATCAAGAATACTAACTACTATACAATTCAATCGTATTTTTATCACGTGATATTTTACAATTTACGATATTGTTTTGTACATTTAAAAATAAAGCAGCTATGAACACTTTAAGCGGAACACCCTGTATACTGTAATTACGAAGTTATCCTCGATCTGTCTGACAATTTCACTGTTTAAATATTATTAATATTAACAAAATCGATTTCTACCATTAGAAAATAAATATTAATTTAAAATACATATAAATATCTATAATAAGTTAGAAAAATGAAGCGTAATTAATTCCTTTCATAAGAAAGGACCTTAGCATCTAATATGTTAAATATAAGATACTTCGTAAATCATATACAATGTTTTGACATCCGTAACAAAATTATTTATTAATAATAAAAAAAAAAAAAGTATATTAATGAAATACAAAAAAATCACAGTTGTTCTTTTCACAATTCTCACAAAATTATACAAGTAACACAAAGTTAATAAAAATTATAAATTTAATATTAAATGGTAGATTCTTTAATAGTGTTCAAAATGAGTTAAATACTATGATATTCCACTATTTTGTAAACAAATAAGAATTTACCATTTCTTTATCATATAAATAGAATTATACATATAAAGCATGTATTTATACAAAGACTCGAATATCAATACTGCATGGAAGAGTAAAGAATAATACTTATTTCTCTCTATATAAATATTAATTAAAAAATTATAATCTACATAATTTAAAGATAATAAAACAATTTGATTCTTGTTCATGTGAAGAACATACCTAGTTATTTCACCAGAGGAACTTCTTTTTCACAAATTGTCTAACTTAAGAATATTTTACATGATTATTTCAAAATCAGTAATATGTCACTCAACCCTGTATAAAGGTACTTTCAATCATGAAATTTAAAGGAGAGATTCCATTATCAAATGTAGAGACTGTCCCAGCACTAGCTATTAACAGATGTATGATTTCAAATGAATCTTTCTGATGTTGATTGTTGAGTAACTTATAACTGTTTGTATAAAGCACTACCATGAATTTTTCGATTTAAATGGAATGCTAATACTATTTACAATGTTATTGACTGAATGAACAGACACACATCTCTTTTAAAGAGTATTATCCAGTTCATTCATGTGCTTTTTCTACTTCATAGTAGATGTTTTGGTATGATGCAGAAAATTTTGCATCCAGCCTTGATCAAGCCTCTGGAGATATCTTTCTACTAGAAGTAAAGTGTTAGCCATCTAGAGGTGGTCCTAAGTATACCATAGATACCTCTGTATTTCCATATACAGCAGATACAGATGGGTATAATATTTTGCCTGGTAACCCTATGCATTTGATTCGATATTAATATCAAAGAGATATTTTTCATGAAAGAGATATTGGTAGTTGGGAAACATTGAGATACAATACCTTTAAATGCCACTCCCAAAAATTCATAATTTCTTTCAAAAGATAATGTGTTATCATCACAATCTAATATTACCCTAATTCTTTCCCCAACCTGTTAATTAAAATTTTGTACCTTAGGGAAAGTTCTTTTACCTCTATAAATAATTGCCACAAAAAAATGTAACATACCTGGTACTTTGGTGCATTGTTAAGCAAAGGATAATTCCCGTGTACAATTCCATTGTGTAGTAGATGATTATCTACTAGATTCCATCCCCATGAATGTACATCAGAACCAACTAATGCTACATATCCATGGCACAATAAAGGTGCTTCTTCTGTAGCAATGCCTATAACTGCTACCGTACCCAATGGGCCTTCCCAAATAACTTCCCAAGCATGACGTCCATGCAGAAATCCAATTTTACCTCTACATGCATCTGTGCTCTGAGCAACTGGATTTCTATAACTCAAAAAATAACGATTTAAGCACTCACTTAACATTTATTATATAAAAGCACACAATTCTAAAAGTTTGTATTTTGCGAACGTACATTTAAGTTATTAACTTTTATGAAGTGTCAGTTTCAGCTTTTTACATTAGTCATAGTTTTTAATAGTGAAATATTAAAAATAACTTCAAGTCATTAAGTAATAGAGTAACAGAGCAAGAGTAACACGATTGGGATTGAAGTGCAAACTACGAATTGACACGCGGTAATGACAGAATCCAAGGCTTCACCTGTGCATGGTAAATCCATTGGGCCTAATGTAAATGTTACGAGAGCAGTCATTGGGATTCCACGCATGATAAAATGCACGAAGCTTAGATTTGTAAGTAGGCACGGATGATAATAAATCAGAACTAAGAGCCTCTTGGGCCAACTTTCTTATGCAATGCATCCTCCAAGCATCATTATTTTCATCGTTTAGAAAATGATTCCACCGTTTACACACTAGCGAGCAGTTTCTCAATGTGTGCAAATCTAAATAAGAAAAAATCACTTCTAAAACATGATCGGATACTCGGAGTGCTATATCGTCCATTTTGCCGGTTCTGATTGAGTAAACGAGCAAAACACACGCGCAGAAACGCCGCGCGGCAAGTAGCTATATCGAACGTTAAGGACGGTTTCCATGAAACAAGCATACACACTATATATGTTAGAAAGGAATACGCAATAACTGCTTCAATTTAGAGTAAGCATTTCCATCTTTAGTTTTTAGTATTCCGTGTCTATAGCAGAAGCGTTTTCCTCAGTTCACGTGTATATTATTGTTTTATTTTGTTTTTGTTTTTGCGCACTGTTGTGCTTATTTAAAGAGGAATGGAGCAGAATAACTCCACCACTTTTTTTATAAGCACTCCTGGATTTTGTTCCGATTGTGGATCAATTTTGCCATTATTAAGCGATAGAGGAAATGTAAATTGTTATACTTGTAAAAGAAGTTGGGGACCCGAAGGTATGCTATGGTAAAGCTTTTAATATCTTTCCAAATTCATTTACTCTGCATGAAAAATTGGACTTATACAATTACGATTGCAACGAATTGTTTTCAAACAATGAATTTTTACGGTTAGCTTTTGGAGACATGAAAATGTCATACACTGTTCATTTTAATTCAAAAAATACTTATGCTTCATCAAAACAAAAGGACAAAGAGGAAAATGCAGATGGTCCAATTGTTGAAAGAAAATGCCCTCAATGTCAGAATGATAAAATGTCATATGCTACATTGCAATTGAGGTCAGCGGATGAAGGACAAACAGTATTTTATACATGTACTAAATGCAAGTACGTTCATTTAATTTCATTAAAAAATAAAAAAATATATGTTCAAATAAAAAGTGTATATTATAGCAAAGGTTGTTAACAAATGTTTAAATGTACTTCTTTTTTAGATTCAAGGAGACAGAGAATTCGTAACATAAATTTTTATTATACATTTAAATTTTTACATGCAACACCATTTAATTAATTGATTGGTAAATGATCAGCAAAATATGGATACTCTGTGTTAATAAAACATAGAGCTTTATTTATGATGTACTCAACAAATATCAGTGAATGGCTAATGATAATGGTAATAATGATAATAATAATAATAATAATAATAATAATTCTTTAATACCGCTGAATTATCGTTATATTTTCGATCTAATTACGCATGGGTGGAAATTTTGTATTAATGTATTTTTAATTGTATATATTCGATTAAATATTTTGTACAATATGTTGGAATAAAAGTTAACAATTAGTTTAAGAAGTTCCTATTAATTCATCTTTGAAACCATTACAGTGGTCCTTTCATTATAAAATTCCCGTATGTAAAGAATCTGTTAGCACGTCGCTCACACTATGAGATAGACTTAAAAGTTAACTATTAGTCACAATAATGTTTTATATTTTCTTTAATAGTAAAGAGAAATATGTAATCGTATATCGAGGAATTTTTTAATAATCAGTTCAGCAACTTAATTATATACACAATGGAAATTTTACACCATAATAGTATTAAGCAGGCCCGTTTACCCTAACATTGATAAAATCAACAAAAAAGAATTTATATTTACGCTTAAACAATGTACTTCTGCGATTACATTTACTTATGCATTCTACCGTTATGAAATTACATTTCAAACCTAAAGTAACATAGTTTTGATAACGCAAAACGTACATAAAATTTGTAACTTTTTAAATTGATATTATTAATAGACAACGTAGGAAGCGAAACAACAAAGATATTAATCCTTACATATAAACTATGTGCCACCACCAAAAGTTTCTAAATTAAAAGAGAAGATAAAATATTAAATATCGTCAACGATATCATTGCCTATACCTCATTTTTTTTTAACGTTCTTTCTTTCAGTCCGGATTTTTTTTTTTTTTTTTTTTTTTTTTTTTTTTTTTCTTTTCTATAAACGCTCCATAAAGAGTTCGCTTATTTATTTTCGCACCCGATTCTTACTTGCCTCGTATATAATGCTTGAAACGAAAGAGGAACATGTCATACAAATTCGTAATTAAACATACGAATTCTCATCGCTATAGTATTTAATAACATCTGTCCGTTAACAATATATTTCACAAAAAACATTCGTCGTATTCTCGAAACTATTGAGTCATCGGCGATTATGTGACGCACTGCATCCATTTCACTTCATTCGAACTTACTATCCTGCAGGATATTTCACAAGATGCAGCGTTACTTAATTACACGTTAATTTATTCATTCATAAGGGTTTCGAAATTTGTCTCGAGTTCGTTAGGCCTTCCTTAGAACGATCGATCGGGATAGTCTCTCCAAAAAAATAGATTAAAAAAATTCTTCAGACCAATTCTAGATTAACAATCAAGAGTTACACTCGACTCGAACGATTTGCAAATACAAATGTATTCCTCCGCTTTTAATCAACCATTTACTAACCTTCGATATCGAATATACGTAGAATTTCTTCATTACCGACCGCGCAACGAAAGTAATAAAGGAGGGGTCACTTAGACCGGAATACTCGTTTGAATCGAATGTATTTAATGATTTCCTTTTTGAATTATGTACACTATCGCTTCATATTACATATTGTACATCGAGTATGTACAAGTGGCAAGGTATTTACAAGTGGAATGTGAGGCAGGTGAAGGCAGTGGAATGTCAGGCAAAGGATCTAGATTGTCGTTCTTCCTTGACGCTGCGATCATGAGGCCTCGTAACACTCGTCCAAGAAGTTCTCCAAAGAGTGATAAAGATGAGCTCGCGACTGCGCGATCCCGTGGTCTTCGTCCGTGTAAGTCTGCAAAAACAAATTTAACTTTTAGTCCATTTTTACTGTAAGAGTACCACTGACTTTGTGCTCGCGATCGCTCTTGATCGTTATGGAGCCATCTTTAATTTTAACACGAGTCTCTTCGGTGCCCGAAGGGATAACCTAACCACACCACCAACATTACAACTGTTCCTTCCTTTTCGTTGCGCGTTCGGTTTTCTTTCAAATTTAAGGAAGATCTATTTATTTAACAAAGGGTGTACCAATCGCAACGCAGTGAATCCGAACGAAGTGTAATGGCCGATTAAACGAAAGCATTTTACGCAGAACTTGAACGAAACGGTGGAATTTATTCGCGTGGAATAAACTGTTCTTCGCACGCGCTTTGTAGATTTTAATCGCGAACGTTAAACACCGTGAGATGGCCACGGAGCACGTAGGCGAATGCTAAGCATAATAATTTCGTAAGCCGTTTGAAATAATGCGGAACGTGCTACGCGTTTTCCACTCGTTTCCTTTTTTAATTATGTCAGCCATGTTTCTTCGCGAACGATCAGAATTTTAGGTGAAATTAAAGAAAGGGAAAGATTTTATTTTTTCCATAAATCGATTACAGTCGATACTCCTATAACTCGGTGTTTTTTCATATGATTATTCCCTTATAATTATTTCCATAAAAAATGGCGGGAAATTTGAAGCAATTCTTCTATAACACGGGTCTCCTTATAAAAACGACTTGAAAAATTTAACTATGGCAATAGTAAACATTACTTCTGCTTTGAGCAGTGAAGGATTTTCAGATATAAACCACGAATATATAGAAGAACTACTTCTTTCAGGTGCGAATATTACTGTACCTGTTGCCGGAACAGGATGTCCTTCTGCTCGAGGACCTTGGCGAGCAGCAAGGACTGCTGATAGTGCACGTTATCGTCCAAAGTCCCGTGAATCAGGTAGTACATCTTCGTTTTAATGTTATCCACCTTGTTCAGCAGCTGACTTCGCTCGTAGCCGTGCACGTTGTCCGTGGGCAGGCCCATGAACCTCTCCGTGTATATCGAATCTGCACAATGTCCATCGATTATCCAACTTTTCCTATACCAGCCGCGTCTAATCTCGTCATTTTTCATTCCTATCTAATACCTTCTTTGCCTTCGATATCGAATAAATTTCAATTGCTCTATAATATCGCAAACTATAGGATTTACGTCGGGCTAGCGAAGAGTGTTTGGGGTAGGAGCGATAGAGTCAGCGCGAACGAGGATACACTTGGTCTAGGGTGTTCGAAGTGTTGAAGGAAGAATGTTGGGGATCGAGTTCTCGAGATTATCGACTGAAGCAAGGTGGACGAGGTTTGAGGTCCTTCGTGGACGTGTTCAAATGTTTTCTGGAAATAGATACATCGAGGGAAAG
>NW_016908822.1:290489-338894 GCF_001483705.2 Eufriesea mexicana | reverse complement strand
GAAAGAGGTGAAGAAAGGAGGAACGAGTGTGAATAAGCTTGAGTGGACTATAGAGTCTATAGAGAGGAAGAAATTTGAGACAGAGTTTGGTGGAGTATTTTGTCGTTTGACCTTTAATTACAGTCGTTATTGTACGAGTGTTGGGTGGGCTTCAAAATATTTTATAAGGAGAGTGCAAGTCCTTCGGGTTACCGAATTAGTTGAAACTTCGCAGGTTTGTAGATTCCGTCATGCAGTTCAAGAATATATATAATTATAGCTGCCACTACTCAATACTTCTTGAGATATTTATAATTGAAGTTTTATTACTTCTGTACCTACAGATTTATTTGCAATGGTATTCAATTGGTGTTGTGGCCTAATATGGACACCAGAAAATTTGAATCAGGTCGGGGGTTTGATTCCTGCCCATAGTTAGTAGATTTTTCAATCTATTTCTTATTTTGTATTCATTTTATTGTTTGATTGCCTACATGATTTCGTAACAACGACCGTCACGATCTTCCGTGAAAATATTTAATACTAAACGAAAACTAGGAGTAAATTGTGAACAAAAATGATATGTAAACATGCCCTAGGATATCGTTTATATAATGCGTGTATGAAGTTCATAAATTGATTACACGGAAAATAGTAATTAATGAAAAACTATTGGTTTGTACGGCAAGAATTCAAACAGCCTGTGCAATAATCACTAATAATTAATTAATCAGGGATAAATTTATATCCAAAATTATATTGGAAAGTTCTTGAAGGATCTGCTTTTACGATGCAATTTTAAAGTTCATAAATTAATCATAGATATTGAGTAATTTGTTAATTTTTCACTACCAAATTGGTTTATTCGGAAGTATTAGGAGCACATAACCAGAGTCAGTAACCTATCAAGAAAATCATTGTCAACTATGATATCCACTGACATAGTATATCTATGATATACATTTACATAGATTACTCCTGGGGGTCGCCTAACTCCACGTAAAACAATAAAACGACATAAATAACTAACACATTCTTTTTCCTTCTTTTTATTCACTTAAGAATCCATAAAGTTTTCTACATTCTTCAATAAATTCTGCCCAAACAGTGGTTTTAATTAGACAATCAGCATTCATTTCTATACCTAGCAGACGACAAATATGCAAAAATATGCCTTTACAACGCAGTTATAAAAGTTCACAAATTAATCATAGGAATTAAGTCATTTGTTAATTTTTTTCAAATGAACAGGAGAGTGCATAGGAAATGAGAAAAAATTACAAGTAAATGCCAGAAGCATTGTGCCTGTATCACGCAAAAGAATGTGTCTTTGTATTAACATAACCTTCAGTTGTAATTAAATAGTGTAAGTTATGATCCATTGTTTTTCTGCCTTTTATTAGTGACAGTAGAGTTTGGTTGAGAAAAGATAATATTCTGTTGAAATAAACTGGCATGTGCAACAGTAGAAAAATATTGGACTCATGGAATATCACCAGCGTAGAGTCATTAGATGCCAAGAATTATATTTTATAGCAAGAAAAATTGAAACAGTAATACAAATATGTTATGATATTTCTGTTGAATTCTAGGTCGGCTAACCATATAACATACAAGATAAAAATCTTTGATTTCAAAGATTGAAAAGATTCAGAAGGTGGAGGTGGCTTAGGCATACAAAAAGGAATGAAATTAATTTAGGTGATGGCCTCTTATAACAACTAAATATAGAGAATAAAGTGAGATTGAAAGGTATGTTGTATTTCTGATCTAAATAAATATTAATATCAGTGCTCAAAGTCAATGATCATCGCTAATGTGTTAATTTCAGAATGATGGAGCTGAGGTACATAAAGAAAAGAGAGAAGTTCGAATAAAAGCAGTGAGAAGAGGAAATGCATATTATGTGGAATCAAGAAACAGAAAAGAGGCAGCACATGTATCAACAGAAGAAGATGTGTGGCATCAACATGCAAATATGAGGATTATTAAAGAGATGAAAAATGAGAAATTGGAAATAGTTATAAAAGGTAAGGATAAATTAAATATAAAGTGCAAATGTTGCATTAAGATAAAAATGTGTAAAAATATCTATAGGAACTTGGAAACTATAAAAGCAGTAATAATGGGGCTGTGACACATAGACTTGATCAGACTAATAAAGCCAATGTCAAAAGGTGGTAAATAATTAGATATATGTGTTTTAGAACGAATTTCATACAAAATTACATTTTCATTGACAAAATTTAATTGCTATAGCTAATGCTGGAAAAGATGACAATGATTTCCAATTCTTCTTTACTCTTGGTTCTACATCAGAATTGCAGAATAAACATACAAGGTAAATTTAATGTTTACAAGAAAATATATCAAGAATTGATATAAATATAATATTTCCTCTTTTTTGTAGAATGATAGACCAGTTTATCCTCCAAGATTGATAAAAACTAGAATATTGAACAATCCATTTTCTGATATTATACCAAGAATACTAGTACAGGAAAGTGAAGAAGTAAAGGACAATTCAAAAACTGAATCAGCAGTAGTAAAGTAAAAATCATATATGCTTGCAGAATTTAGCCCTGACAGTATTGCTCTTTGTAATGAAAAATTTTGTTACAGAGATATCAATCTTTTATCATTTGGTGAAGAAGCAGATGAAGATGAAGAAGAATCTATGATATTAACTTTGTTACAGAGATATCAATCTTTTATCATTTGGTGAAGAAGCAGATGAAGATGAAGAAGAATCTGTGATATTAACTAAAAAGTTTAGTGGTAAGGGCAAATCAGTTCATTAGTTTAACTGATTCAAAATAAAGCTCACAACCAGCTGTTCAACCACCTGGACCTCCAAATAAGAAAAGGAAAAAAGACTGGAATAGCGATTGGGAAAGTGACGATGAAGTAAAAACTTAACAAGAATTAGAAGTTATAAAGAAAGAGAAAGAGTTAGTTTATTGTTTACATTATAACTATGTTATAGAAAGTAGGATTTTTCATTGACTGTCCTATATTTATATTTTCTAAGTAATGAAGGAAAGTATAAAAAATAAATTGAGAGATATAAAAAAAGACCCGAAGAATTATGTTGTTAATAATTAACGTGTATATGTGAAACTTCCAAAGTGAATAAAAGGTACCTAAGTATATAACCATCGTAGTTTCATTTTCTTTTTACCAAGAACAAAATCACTCGCTTTCATCTGTGACTTAACGTTCGTCTATAATTAATTCATTAACTTTTATAATCGCATTGTGAAGACAGCCTTAGCGAGCCTTCTAATATAAGTCTGGATATGAATTCATTCTTATTTAATTCATTATTGGTGATTATTGCATAGAGTGTTTGAACCATTGCTAAAGACACTAATGGTTTGTCTTTCCATTAGTATAATGGAATAATTAATAATTTCAGTTCATGAATTAATTATAGAAATTTGGAATTTTTCGCAACAGAAATATATTTATATTTGCTTTATTGACATTCCTAAATATAAGAGACAGAGTTTGATATTTTACATCGATACTTTATCAGATAGCTATTTCAAAGATGCAACATTTTCCCGCTACACAATACCTAGCATATCCGGCTGCAGCCAACTTCCAGTTGGCGGCAAGCGGGCATAACGGTAACATGGTGGAATGAATATTCTCACGCGTCTAAATGAAACATTAAATCTCAGAACATTTCGTGAAGTAGTGATATCGCTGATTGACGTTTCAATTACTTTACGAAGTTCAAGATTACTAACTGTGAACATTTCTACGGTGGTAATATACTACATGTGAAAAAAAGTGATGTTACATAGTGTAAACCGTGTAACGATACATGTGAGAAATGAAGTGGTATGAGTGAGCGATCCTATAATACTACCGCATTGTCCGTTATTATCGCCTGTAGAAGATTCTAGAATTCGACAGTTCGTTGGAATATTTGATTAACATTATTCTCAATAGGCAGCTTTTAAATAGCTTTTTTCAATTTTTCTTCGATCTTGACATTCCATTGCAACATAGTTATGTATTATCTCTTTTACATTCTAAACTTCAAATGTGGATTAGAATATTTCCTTACTATTGCATAGGATAAGCTGTTCTCCATCCAGTAAGGCAATTATATTACGATTGAAGGTGCATATGCGAAACAAAATAACGGAAAAGCAAGTGCCTGTGAAATCGTTCTACACATTATCCTTTATTCGGCTATATTTCTGAAATTAGGCTTTACGGTTAGGTTTTATCGGCATAACAGCGTAGAGCAGAATTTTCTCTAACGGGATTGATTACTTTTTTTCGGCTTCGAGCGTGCGTTTTCCAAAAATAGTGCCGAATGTGTCAGTGGCTGTGAAATCGTGCTGCGCAATAGACTTTTTTGGCTTATATCTCCAAAATTAGACTTTTGACGCCGGTCTTTTTCGCTTATCAGCGTAGACTAGAATTTCCTCTAACGGGATTGATTACTTTTTGTTGGTTCCGAGCGTGCGTTTTCCAAAAATAGTGCCGAATGTGTCAGTGGCTGTGAAATCGTGCTGCGCAATAGACTTTTTTGGCTTGTATCTTCAAAATTAGGCTCTTGACTCCGGTTTCTTTCACTTATCAGCGTAGAGTGAATTCCTCCTTAACGGGATTGGATATTTTTTTTGCGTTTCGAGCGTGCGTTTTCGAGAAATAGTGCCGAATGTGTCCGTGGCTGTGAAATCGTGCTGCGCAATAGACTTTTTTGGCTTGTATCTTCAAAATTAGGCTTTTGACTGCGGTTTTTTTCACTTATCAGCGTAGACTAGAATTTTCTCCAACGGGATTGATTACTTTTTGTTGGTTCCGAGCGTGCGTTTTCCAAAAATAGTGCCGAATGTGTCAGTGGCTGTCAGATCGTGCTGCGCAATAGACTTTTTTGGCTTGTATCTTCAAAATTAGGCTTTTGACTCCGGTTCTTTTAACTTATCAGCGTAGAGTGAATTCTTCCTTAACGGGATTGAATACCTTTTTTGCGTTTCGAGCGTGCGTTTTCGAGAAATAGTGCCGAATGTGTCAGTGGCTGTGAAATCGTGCTGCGCAATAGACTTTTCTGGCTTCTATCTTCAAAATTAGGCTTTTGACTGCGGTTTTTTTCACTTATCAGCGTAGACTAGAATTTTCTCCAACGGGATTGATTACTTTTTGTTGGTTCCGAGCGTGCGTTTTCCAAAAATAGTGCCGAATGTGTCAGTGGCTGTGAAATCGTTCTGCGCAATAGACTTTTTTGGCTTATATCTTCAAAATTAGGCTTTTGACTCCGATTTTTTTTACTTATCAGCGTAGAGTGAATTCTTCCTTAACGGGATTGATTACTTTTTTTTGGTTCCGAGCGTGCGTTTTCCAAAAATAGTGCCGAATGTGTCAGTGGCTGTGAAATCGTTCTGCGCAATAGACTTTTTTGGCTTATATCTTCAAAATTAGGCTTTTGACTCCGATTTTTTTTACTTATCAGCGTAGAGTGAATTCTTCCTTAACGGGATTGATTACTTTTTTTTGGTTCCGAGCGTGCGTTTTCCAAAAATAGTGCCGAATGTGTCAGTGGCTGTGAAATCGTGCTGCGCAATAGACTTTTTTGGCTTATATCTCCAAAATTAGACTTTTGACTCCGGTTTTTTTCGCTTATCAGCGTAGACTAGAATTTCCTCTAACGGGATTGATTACTTTTTGTTGGTTCCGAGCGTGCGTTTTCCAAAAATAGTGCCGAATGTGTCAGTGGCTGTCAGATCGTGCTGCGCAATAGACTTTTTTGGCTTGTATCTTCAAAATTAGGCTTTTGACTGCGGTTTTTTTCACTTATCAGCGTAGACTAGAATTTTCTCCAACGGGATTGATTACTTTTTGTTGGTTCCGAGCGTGCGTTTTCCAAAAATAGTGCCGAATGTGTCAGTGGCTGTCAGATCGTGCTGCGCAATAGACTTTTTTGGCTTGTATCTTCAAAATTAGGCTTTTGACTCCGGTTCTTTTAACTTATCAGCGTAGAGTGAATTCTTCCTTAACGGGATTGAATACCTTTTTTGCGTTTCGAGCGTGCGTTTTCGAGAAATAGTGCCGAATGTGTCAGTGGCTGTGAAATCGTGCTGCGCAATAGACTTTTCTGGCTTCTATCTTCAAAATTAGGCTTTTGACTGCGGTTTTTTTCACTTATCAGCGTAGACTAGAATTTTCTCCAACGGGATTGATTACTTTTTGTTGGTTCCGAGCGTGCGTTTTCCAAAAATAGTGCCGAATGTGTCAGTGGCTGTGAAATCGTGCTGCGCAATAGACTTTTTTGGCTTATATCTTCAAAATTAGGCTTTTGACTCCGATTTTTTTCACTTATCAGCGTAGAGTGAATTCTTCCTTAACGGGATTGATTACTTTTTTTTGGTTCCGTGCGTGCGTTTTCCAAAAATAGTGCCGAATGTATCAGTGGTTATCAGATCGTGCTGCGCAATAGACTTTTTTGGTTCCCTTCTTCAAAATTAGGCTTTCGAATTCGGATTTTTGCATCTAGTAGCGTAGAGTAGAATTTTTTCTAACGGGATTGATTACTTTTTTTTGATTCCGAGCGTGCGTTTTCCAAAAATAGTGCCGTATGTGTTTGTGCCTTCGTAGTCGTGCTGCGCAATTGACTTTTTTCGCTTATCTTCTCGAAATTAGGCTTTTGGATTAGGTTTGTTGTGTCTAACAGCATAGAATAGGTTCAGGATAACATTTTGTTGAAATAAACAGTGACGTACATCAGTAGAAAAATATTGGAGCCATGGAATTTAATCTACGTAAATTCATTAGATATTATGATATTTCTATTGGATTCTAGGTTTGTCAACCATATAACACACAAGATAGGAATCTTAGATGGTCAAATAAATATTCAGAAGGTGGAGTTGACTTATGCAGACGAAAAGGAATGAAATTAATTTAGGTGGTGACCTCTTAACAACTAAATATAGAGAATACAGTGAGATTGCAAGGTATGTTGTATTCCTGATCTAAATAAATATTAATATCAGTAGTCAAAGTCAATGATCATCCCTAATGTGTTAATTTCAGAATGATGGAGCTGAGGTATTTAAAGAAAAGAGAGAGGTTCAAATGGAGGCAGTGAGAAGAGGAAATATATATTATGTTGAATCAAAAAATAGTAATGAGTTTATTCCCATGCATTCTACATTCACATCCACAAAAAGGATACTGTCATACAAACGTTGACCTCCTACATAATTTTCATATTTTCTGGAATATTCAAAGCTAATTGAAAGAACCATGATGGGGATCTAAAGATTCTTTATCAATTTAATTATAATTTTATAGGATAAAATGAAGAGAGGGATTGCAGAGTAAGAGCTTCGCACGAGATTTATGCACGTATTTCAATTTGTTTAATAATTCTTATTGTATTATTATTTTATTGCTAACGATTGTCATTTCCCTTTCAGGTTTCTTGAAGATTTTATAAGCGACCCAAGATATGAACAATATCTGTAGCTCTGAAATTTCATCCAGATCGAAAATTTAACGCAGAAGGCACAACATTGGGGGTCCAAAGGTCTTTGCGCGATTTAATTAAAAATATCCGGCAGCCATGTCTTTGTTTCCCTACCTCGAAACGGATCCTTTCTATCATGGAAGACGCAACATGAACGAGCTTAAATAAAATCGTGAGACTAGAGGGCAGAGTAATTTTGTTATTAAATAGGATTTTTAATTTTTGTTCCAGATTTTACCATGTCTTTACCGGCTGAACTCCAACTAAATCAAAAATCTAGCCAAAAGAAACAATGACTGGGGTTCAAAGGATTTTCATCGATTTAATTAAAATTGAGAGATCCTTCTTGCCATAAAGGCTATAGTAAGAACAAATTGAACTATAATCTAAATGCAAGAGGTAAAAGCTCGCGAGAGTTTAGAAAATATTTAATATCCGCGATAATAATTTTCATTGCATTATCGCTACTTAAACTTCGCGTATTTTTATTTCAGACTGTACCATTCAATCGTTATCTGCAACCCAATGTTTTTATGGTATAAATAAATCTGGAAACCACATCAATATCGAAAATTTAACAAGAAGATATAAACGATGAGCATTCAAAAATCTTTTATTAAGAGAACACAGTATAAACAAATTTACATAATGGTAGAGTAAAAATTTTGCAACGAGAGTTTTGAAAGTATCTAATATTCAGTATACAATTCCAATTATATCATTGCCTTACTAAATATGTCTATCATCTTTCTGTTTAAGGTTCAAAGAATCCACATGATATCCATAATCTTGAAAATCAGACAAAAAGACATAACAATGAAGATTCAAAGATCATTCACTGGTCTAAATAGCCTTCATTAAAAAGACACAGCATTATCAAGCTTAAATAAACTCTAGGGACTAGAGACTGAAGTATAAAAGGAAGGTACCTACACAATATTCGACCAATAATTCTATTATCATAAATACAACAACCATCTTCCTGTTTCAGGTTCAAAAAATTCATCTGATATCCATAACTTTGAAAATCAGACAAGAAGCCACAATGATGAAGATTCAAAGATCATTCACTGCTCTAAATAGCCTCCATTAAAAAGACACAGCATAACCAAGCTTAAAGGAAAGTACCTATACATTATCCAACCAATAGTTCAACTACCACAAAATACAACAACCATCTTCCTGTTTAAGATTCAGAGTCCACACGATATCCGCACTCTCCAAAATCAGACAAGAGGATACAACCTAAACAAGCATAAATAAAATCCACAGATTAAAAGCTGAAGACTAAAAGGGAAGTATATATCTGCACAACACTTAACCCATAATTTAATTATCATAATTACCATTTTCTTCTTCAAGGCTTCATAGCACCCCCGTGACACCCATAATCCCATAACCACCCCGTCTGCGACGAAAGTCTAACGCACAAGACGCAAGGTCGTTGATCGGTGGGTCTTCCACCGATTTAATTAAAAATATCTAGACGACCTTTTGCTGCTCCCGATGAGGATGAGGCGTCCTTTCCGCGACGCAGGGCGTAACAAACGAAACGGCACGCTTGGCGCGTAATCGCGTCGGTGAATTACACCGGGCACGCCACTTAATTAATCCGCGAGGCTGTCTGGAAATTGCTTCGTGCCTACAGCGAGCCCATACACGCCACTGGTATTAACCTGGTGCATCGGGTCCGGGATGCGACGGGGAAAGAGGACGGGATCGGTGTATCGGGTGTGGAAGAAACGAAGAAGGCCGAAAAGTCGAAGAGATTACTACTCGTAGATGCAGGAACGGCCAGAGGAGGATCGTCTGGGAAATAATCGAATCGTTTCACGAAGCGGGCCGCGAATGGCCGATTTAAAAAATGTTCGCGTCGGATGATTTATAGGGGTGCGGCGGGGTGGCTGCAGGCGTTTTCTTCCGCGAACTATTGCGGAGGAAACGTTCGTTTCCGGTTTAACGGCCGCTCGGCGAACGTTCTCGATTCGATTTCGCATGGAATTCAATTTCAGCAGCGGCCGTTTTTGCTACCATTGTGTTTTTCGGCTTTTATTTTGATTGGTTAAGTAAGTCGAGCGAAATGAAGCGGCGGGTGGGGGTTCGGGGTGCGATACGGATTGAAATTCTTTTCGCGGAAATGTTTACGGCTATGGAGAACGGGGATGGGCCCTCTGGCTGCAGTCGTATCGACCGAATTTCCAACGAATTACGAGCATCCTTTTTTCCATTCGGGATATTTGCCAACGCGGGCAAATATAGCGTCAAGATTATCGGGGTAATGAGCCTTTAATTAACTGGCACGTGTTAATTAGCGCGTTCCGTCGAATTATATTATTATTCTCGCCTCAATATTTGCAGCGCCGATACCGGTAGTCCATTTCATACAATGCGTTTAATAACCTCCCTGCATGCTGTCGTGTTTATCTTCTTCCAGCCATTGCTTTCCCATTTGATATTCGACTTTCGTGTCTCGATAATTACCCGAGCGCAACCAAACTACCCCCGTTATCCGCAATTTGACATGCAAGGGTCGACGCGATGGGTGATAAACAACTCCAATGGCGGATATACAAACAAAATCCTGGAATAAAAAGGAATGTAACCCGTTCGATCCATTGAACGCGGTGATATGCAATTCAATTTTAGGTCCTTTAGAATTTCCAAGATATCGTAATTAAGAGGAGCATTCGTCCAAGTATTATATAATATTGTTAAATGATTATTTAATTATCCATAGGTGTTTATATATGTATAGTACATTAGATAAACTCCAAATTGGTTAACTTTCCCTTTTTACCCTTTATTCAACCTCATCGCCTTATTGCTCACTTCAACCCTGACCTTTCCTACAGCATTCTCTCTTAACCTTCGATCTGTAGACAACCCCCACTTATTTCCTAATTCATATAAATATTGTCAATCATCCCAAAATCATGCATTCTTGTGCTAGTTGACAGTTTGGAGTGTCACTGTAAAAGATCTTGTAGGTACTTGGCTTAAATTTTTGTGTCCTTCAGAATTTCTAACGAATCAAAATTAATAGGAGCATTCATCTTACATTAGTATAATATTGTTAGATGACTGTTTAGTTGTCCACAGGTGTTTGTCTATATATAGTGAATTAGATAAACTCCATACCGGTTAACTTTCACTTTTTACCCCTTATTCATCCTCATCACCCTATTGGTCATTCCAACCCTGACCTATATCCTGCACCATCTTCTCTCAACCTTCGATCTGTAGACAACCCCCACTTATTTCTTAATTTATGTATAAATATTGCCAATCATTTCAAAATTACGTATTCTTGTGCTAGTTGACAGTTTGGAGTGTCACTGTAAAAGATCTTGTAGGTACTTGGTCACGTTGTTCCTCTCAAATTTCACGTGTTAGTTTGTACAGAAAATATAGATTTACTTGGAATGCAATACATGCAATTTTCATACCTCGGTAGCAATTATTTCCACGCGTTTATGGACATATTTTATTGTCTCGAGGTCGTTGTATTAGTCCCTGAGTATACAGAGAAGTTATACTTAAAAAAGATGAAAGTGAGCTTGAGACTCTTGCATCTCTAAAAAATAGAATTAAACCTCGTCATTTTCAATCATTCACGACGAAACGAAAATTCCTATTCCTCCACTAGTTACGAAAACAACCGGGATAACTGTCAAGTCAGGTGGTCCATCCTATACACGTTCGTCGGAGCGAAGGGATTAAGTGTAAGTACCCTTGAGTCGTATACAGATGGTCTGACAGCTGTGACAGGAAGTTGATTCAAATTACCATATACAGATAATGCATGTACGTTCGAATACAAAATCAGTGAGGGAACACGAAGCGAACTCGTAGTACGATTTGATTCTAAAAACATTGAGGCATTTAATTATACTTCATCAACACGGTGATTTTAATCTTGACAAACAGCACAAGCTTCTAGAATTCGTATGAATTTTACTTCCTTTATACTAATTTCCTTTATATTTAAATCCCACGTGTTTGTCTGACGAGCTTAGGGAGATGAAGAGTAAAACCACGCGAGACCTCTAGTTGTAATAATAGTATAATACTGCCATAAAAAGGTTTAAATTCTCACACGTCTGCAGTCTAATATTCGCTGTTCTTAGTCACAAACTCATTCCCCCTTTTTCGATTAGTTAGTAGCACTATTTCAAGTGTGTTCCTAGTGTAACAGCAGCGACGTCACAACCCAAGTCCAATCCTAATTATTTGTCATCTCCTTGCAGATAAGACAACCGTGTGTAGACTTTCTGTTCGTGCCTGGTGGGACCCCAGGAACCGGCCCAGACTAGGACCAAAAGGTGCTAACTTTTGGTGTTAAATTCTTCGCCATCTTTGGACCTAACGTTTGGGAATTCCTGTTATAACAATTGGTAAAGTATCTCCGAGTTTTATAAACACTTTGCCCACCGTCAGTGGCCTATTTGACCACCGAGTCTGGGCCTGAACGGAACGTCAAGTAAAACGGGCTGGGCACTTAACGTGTTAACCTATTAAGTACAATAGACCATCGAGTAATAGACTTATTTAATCCAGCCCTCTCTTTTCCTCCCCTTACAGGAATGAACATCCACAAGACATCTTTACAATAACCCCCTAGGAAGGAGAAGGGACGGACCTCCACATACTTATTAATATTACGTTTCAATAAGTATGAATACTTAACACTAGAACTACCAAGCCAGTCAAAATGACTGGTTCCAGAATTTTCCTTTTTGCAATCACCGAACACATATGCCTGCTTTAAGACTAAAATTGGTATCAACTGATATTAAGAAAGAACTGTAATCAATATATTCACTCATATTCATCGTACCGCCGAAATTACTATAATCTGTGCACGTTATAGTTAGGTACCCATTAAAGATCGGCAATTCTAGTGTTAACCTAACTTCGAGGAACCACCAAGTTAATTAATTTTCCTCAAAATAAACTAAATCCCAATGCAGGCTGGCATCATTAAAAATAAAGATTTCTCTCGCAGAATTAACATGAATTGACAGAGAAATCCTTTGCATTTAAAGATTTTTTCACTGTAAAGGCAGGATATAATTATAACTATATTATATAAAGACACGATATAACTATAATTATAATTCAAAGCTTTTCTTATATTTTTCTAAGCTCGGTGATACCATTTATGCTAAAATAAAAAAATTATTATAATTTGTGCACGTTATAGTTAGGTACCCATTAAAGATGGGTAGTTCTAGTGTTAATATTTCGATTCTTTTTATCCAAACGATTCGACGTAATTGGACAAAGGTTCAAACTCGATACTCCATTGTCATCAAGAATTGTTTGACTTGAGCCATCTTTCCCGTGACACTGGACTCGCGATTAAGGCGCAAGAGGTTAAACGAAGGAAACTGTGAGAAAAGAGGAAGGACACAGGCCATGATCGATATCCGCGAAGGTGACGTGCTCGAAAGGCGAAAAGGAGGAAAATGGGCGAGTTAAAAATGTGCATCGGCGAGGAAGATGGAGCATGCTGAATGCTCGCGCGACGCGACGCCCCCTCTCGGAGGAAATAAATCCGATATCTCGAAATGCGAGCGTAGCTGCGACAAGACCCGACAATAATTGAATCGATCGAGGCTGAAACGAACCGTCGACGAGTCGAACTTCTCGTCTTTCCCTTCCGCTCCGTTGCCTTCGTCCTGGCACTCGCACCCCCGCGTGCAAATCCATCGGGCCCCACCTCCCCGCGATATTCCGGCGGTTCTTTGCCGTTTCCGGTTGATTCACGCTTTCAATTATCTCCATCATTTCGATAACGTTGATAATTGCCGCAGTCGCGACGCGAGCTCGCCTCTCGACGATTCCCGTGATTAAACACGCTCGGAAATTACATTTGCCAAGGTTTAAAGCCAGCCGGCTGCGAACGCTAGGCGGACAGAGGAAATTTCGCAGGGTCGAGCATAGGAGGTTTAACAGGTTTGCAGTTGAAACAGATTCAAAGCTCGATACTCGCTCACCGTTGCGGCGAATATAATGGCCAAGTGTCGCTAATGAAAGATAATATCCGACGACGTTGACGAAATGGAACTGAACGTCGGGGGTAAAATACAGCGGGATCTGTCGGAGCCGATCGATCTCGATTATCGGTTTTATTAGCACGAGAAATATCGCGGTTATTATGACGAGTATGCGGAGGGAAATCGTAGAAAATGAAGGTGTAATGTTATTGATCAGGGTGGTTAATAGTCGCGCGAATGGAGTTGCGGAAATTCACTGGAATAATTCAGGCTAAGTGCGGGAGAAGATAAGTTCGTGTTTTTAAAAGTGTATATCATTACTAGGTCGATCTTATTTGACGATGATTAGTGACAGACGAGTCCTTTAACACGTTGAATGGCATGCCAGTTTTAAAGAGACTGCCCGTGGCGCCACGATGTATAATATTTTCTATTATGCCATACATATAATGTTGAAATATTATCTGCAATAGATAAGTTACAATGTATAACCATGTTTGACATGTTAATTGCGACGGGGGTCATCATTGAATTAACGATGGCAATAATACAAATTTTTAAATATTGACATTTGATTAAATTATATATATTTGTATCAGTTTGAGCGCGCCGGTCACCAGTGACCCCCGTGGCACCACCAAGTTAAATGCCGGTCACCGGTGACCCCATGGCATTCAACGTGTTAACCATCGCGAAACAATAACAGGGTCTCTAGCGACCCTGCTTCTTTATCTACCATGACGAAGCAGTTTGTGTTAGTGCTGACAATGTATGTCCAAAATTTGAATTGAGAAAAGGAGTTGCAAGGTCTTCAGGCTCTATACTTATCGCTGTAACATAAACTGACTACGTGGAGAGTTCTGTCTCCAGCTAGCAGTATTCAGGATATTAGGACAGTGGAAAGAACAGATCAAATATGTCAAATATGACTACGAATAGGCCAAATAAGTCTTCACTTTATAAATTATTTTACGATTTATCATGATACGAAGCATATTATCTTGGCCACTGAAGCTATGGTTATAAAACTCAACAAACAAAAAGAATTATCATTGAATGAATCGCGAAAGAGGTGTTGGAACCCGGATTTCAATATACAATGCGGGTTCTAGCAACAAAACTACGTTAGAAAAATACAAGTTGGTGGAGCGGAAAAAAACAAAACTGAAAACTGACTTTTCGCAAATTTTGTGGGTGCTTATATAATGTTAGCTTTTGGTGGGGTGAAGATGACCATTAGTGAGGGTCTTTAGTGAAAGTAGGAATGAGTCAATTGTTTTTGGACTCTGAAATTAGCCTGCGTTTATCAACTAGGCTTTTCTAGTGACTAAGGGCCAACGAGTAGTTAGTCATCCAACAGAGGTCCAGGTGTTGTATATGTAACGCTAACAAATATAGTATGACATGTGCCAAATGTTCACGATTTACATGTATATCGTCATTAGGTCAATCCTGTTTGACGACGATTAGGATGGCTCCTTTAAAGAAATTGTGTATAGTTTCGAATAGTTAGTGGATTGTATATTTCTTCCTATTGCGTATGGTAGACAATGTCTCGATTACGAAAGGATATCGTGGGTATTTAAGAAACCAAGGCACTATTTCGTGTCAATGGAAGGGCTTAATTTACTCGAGGGGGCCTGGTACAGAAGACATAGTGTCAATTTGTTCGTTCGGTGTGGAAAGATGGCGGCCATTTTGGTAGCGATACCGATGCGCAAGTCGAAGAATAATAAAGCAACCCTTATGTTCCTTGTCAAGTCATTTCCTAGGTTCGAGTGAGTTGTTAATTATGTTTCCATAATTTATCATACCAAAGGAATATCTTTTCATCTCGAATAATTTTAAAAATATCTTTGAGAACAACCAAGCGTCAACAAAATTGAAAATGTAGAAATTGGTTTGACATAGAACATAATTTGTTATGTGCTCGAGAGAGTTACGTTTATGGCAGTATTTTGACGTTTGACGAGATGAAAGTATCGAATTTAACCGTGTCCGATTACGTTTTAAAAGGAGACGATAAAATCGGAGTCGCGAATGTGATAGAATTGGAGAACACGTGGAAAATAATGTGGAGAAGCGATATTATTAAACAATTACGGAGTACGTTACGATAATTCTGACCCTCGAGATATTCAACGCTGATGGGACGCAGTTGGATATCGAAGGTAAATTATATAGGAATCCGTGGAATTCGATCGATCTCGATTCTCCCGAACGAAAATGTTACGGTTGCTCAATTGCTACGGGAAATGTGGGCGAAAATGAAAGGAGAGGAAGCAGAGCCTTCGAAACGAGTACTCCATGTTTAAAGAACAAAAAGACCATGTGGTCGAAATAGAAGCAGATGTCGAAGATAAATTACGCGGTAATCTGATGAGTCCCATCTTGATTATCCTCCCTTAACCAAAAATATTGCAGTTCTCCGGCTAAAGACGCGATAAATATTCAACGTTCGAAGAATAAAAAGATGGTGATATTACCGTTAAAAATATAGCAGCCTCGG
The DNA here is from genome assembly GCF_001483705.2 of Eufriesea mexicana. Lineage (NCBI taxonomy): Eukaryota > Metazoa > Arthropoda > Insecta > Hymenoptera > Apidae > Eufriesea > Eufriesea mexicana. The sequence continues at coordinate 322,918 of NW_016908822.1, read as the reverse complement.
AATAATAATATCATCTTTCATAACACCGAATAACGTTATGAAATTAAAATGAAATACACGGAGAGAAATTTTCAAAAATTTATCAAATATTTATAGAAAAGCGAAGCTCGATTTGCCGAATAAAAACGTAACAATTATTATGACAGATATAGACGTAAAAATGATAAAAGAGGAGGAAGATTGAGCGAAGGACGACGAAGTGAATATCCTGCAGCGTTTAACGAACAAAAAGGTCATAAAATAACGATGAAGCATGCGGCTAGTTGAACGGATGAAAATATTATCTCTCGTAGACGTACCGTAAAGAGCCCAATCTGTTACAGGTGCCACGGACATGCCGCACTTGAAGACACCCTGATAATCCATGGCGAGCGTCATGCCCGTCGCGTATCCACCATAACTCCAGCCCCATATCGCCGTCCTGCTACGGTCGATGAACGGAAGCGAGTCTTGTAAGTACCTGAAATCGACGGGAAAATCGTCTACGTGTTAAATTGCTCGTTAATGAAACCGGGAATTCGAAACGTCGGGATTGTTCCGTTATTAAATCCGTAAATTTATCGGACGTTTAATAACGAAACTTTAGCCGCGGGGATACGCGCGTACCTTCCGCCGTCGGATTTATTTCCGTTAAAAAGTAGCGGCCGATAAAATGGAAACGATGAACGGAGATAGAACAGATGGAGAAATAAATTTGATCGAGTAGAATGAGCGGTCCATAGATGCCTCGGGCCGCCATCATAAGCGACAGTACTATAACCCACGCGGCGCCAGTATCGTGGATGCATATTTAGTACCTATAACAGACACCACGCGCGCCACCGTCGATTTAACCGCGATACCACCATTGTTGGCCAAAGTACCGTGCGTTCGACAAAAGAAGGCACTGCGTGTTTATATCATCACGGCTGATTAACTCCACTGTCACTCCCTTGATCACAGGCAATGACCGCTATTGGCAGAAAACGGTGACGAAGATCATAGGGGATGATCCTGATTAACACCGATAATACTCCGTCGATCACAGGATCATCACCGATGACCTTCGTCACCATTTTCGGCCAAAATTTCGAGGATTGAAGGTGTATAGTATCTTCGAGAAAAGAAGACAGGACGTGTTTACGTCCTCACGACTGATTAACTCCATTGACACTCCCTTGATCATAGGAAATGACTGCTATTGGACGAAGATCATAGGGGATGATCCTGATTAACATCGATAATACTCCGTCGATCACAGGATCATCACCGATGACCTTCGTTACCGTTTTCGGCTAAAAATTTCGAGGACTGGAGGTGTATAGTGTGTTTGAGAAAAGAAGACAGGGCGTGTTTACATCTTCACGGCTGATTAACTCCACTGACACTCCCTTGATCACAGGCAACGACTGCTATTGGCTGAAGACAGTGACGAAGATCATAGGGGATGATCCTGATTAACACCGCTAATACTCCGTCGATCACAGGATCATCATCGATGACCTTCACCACCGTCTTCGGCCAGTAGCGGTTATTACCTGTGATTATGTGAGTGACAGTGGAGTTAATTAGCCGTGAGGATGTAAACACGCTGTGCCTTCTTATCCCAAACGCACTATACACCACCACTCCTCGAAATATTCTTCTCCCGGCCACTTAACCGCATCCACCTCCGCGAGTTTCACGAAATTTCGTTAAATAAACGACAGGGTGGATACCTCGAAGGGGCGCAGCCTTCTCCCAGATCAAATTCCTAAATCGAATTACTGGATCGAATTCTCGGATGGGATTCTCGGATTAAATTTTTAGATCAAATTCCCAGATCCATCTTCCTTATTCGAGATACGTTGGCAGAATCTTGGCCGAGATTCATCCGGAAGATGCGGTTACAAAAATTGACCGCGTGTTTTACAAGTTCTCCAGCGAGAACAGGCACTCGATCCGCTGTATCTATTTTTCAGCGGACGCCAGACACACGGGGGTCCCCTTTCACATCCGTGAAATCCATCTTCCTCCGCCGTCGAGCCCGGGGACACTCGGACTCGGATGCATAATGCATCTGGCGGACGAGCACTTAGGTCGGCGAACGACATTTATTTTACCCGGCTATCCTTTATAAACGATTTTTACGAGCTCCCCACTCGGGTAACCAGAGGATCGCTACGCTCTCAAATTTAATATCCCCTCTCTCTCTCTGCGACCCTCGTTTCCTCTGTCCTTCTTCCTGTCTCTGCCGGCTAGCTGCCGGTAAGTCGATCCCACTCCGCGTTTACGGCGCGTACCTTAATGGCCATTTAGACATTTTTCCTGTGTAGCTGCGCCTCAACCTACCACTCGATATGACCCATCCTCTCCTCTGAGCGCTGCCAACACACAGACGCGATCGTCGACGAAACAAGTCCGCAGAGGCAGTTCCAGCTAACTCCTCGCGAGCCTCTCAACGAGCTTCAACGTTGTTCCGGGAATAACGCGAGAAATATACCATTTCGCGGAAATGATAATGCGGGATTAATCCCGGGAATACCGTAGCCTGAAGCCTGCCAGACCCTCGACCAGAAGTTAGCTCCGTGGGTTTAAATGATCCATAGCACGAGTCGCCACTGCGAGACGTCGAGGTTAGGTTAGGTTAGGTTAGATGATACGAATTCAAGTCGAACGAGAGATGTTTCTTCGGAGAACACTGAGAACCCGAGTAGTACGTCCTGTCGCTGATCAGACCGAGTTTCCCCTTTAAAGTAGGCCTGACAGACTCGGACCCCAGGGTCGTGCGAGCGAGGTGGTGCAGGAGTCAAAGGGTCACAGAGGACGGAGAATGCCTCGGTCCGCTTCCCAAAGGGCTATGACTCGGGCGTGTGGCAGGACCTTAAACTCCTACCGCACCCTGGTCCTCTCTCCCTCCGCATTGCGTCACTCTGGCTACGACTGGATCTGGGTTACACGGCGGAATCAAAGTTCCCGAGTCTTTCGCGAATCTCCGCGCAGCCAGAGTGCTTCCATAGTCTCAAAATCGAAGTTCCCGAAGACGGATCCGTGTATTCGGATAGCGGTTCCTTGGAAACTATCCAAACCTGTTTCTACCGTAGGTACCAACGTACAGAATGACGAGAGGGTAGCGCGAGTCCAGAAACTGTGTTTCCTCCGACGTGGTGAGATTTTTGCGAGATCTTTAAATTTCCCGTTGCGACTGAGAATGGCCAGAGGAGGGAAACGAGGAGAAAACGGTTAAAGAAGAGTCGTACGCGGTATCGAGTTCCGGATGAAGCCAAAGGACGGCTGGTATCGCGATAGATTTCCGCTAGGTCAACCGGAAGACGCGTTCGACGTCCACCGCGGGTAGAAAATACGCGATTTCCGATCGAGGAGGTCGAGGGGAGGAGGTTTTCTTGCAATCTCTGCCACGGTCTCCCATTGTCTCGCCGCGTCTCGCGAGCTCGATAATAATGGCCCCAGAGGGAACGACGGCCGCACGGTTGCCCATAGAAATGGCGGCGTGGTCCTCCGCCGGACGGATTCCTTTTTTCGCGAAATTTATTTACCTCGTAAATCGGACCGGCCAACTCCCGTTGAATTCTGTTCCTTCGGTTACCCGGTTTTTTCGCCTCTCTCTCGTTCCCTCTCCCTTTCTCTCTCTACCTCGCGCCGTGCATCGATCTCTGCCTGTGGAATTTCATTTTTCGAGCCACCCGCGGCCGCATTGTCTTCGATCCCGACCTTTAACGAGCCACTCGCGAACAGGGCCACGTTCCACTTTGCCATGCGACTCTCGATCGATCTTACGCGCCACCACGTCCAACCTCTCGCGAAATGGACCAGCGAATTTTGAGTGTCTTCGGGAAATCGGGGAGCAGGCAGGAAGTGGCGGGAACGAAGACGAAGCGAGTCGGTCGGTGGAATTTAATCCTAGTGCCTTATAAATTTCCCGGGCACCATTTAAAAATATTTTCGAAAATATGCGACTCCCTTTTTCATTTTGTTGCGAAACGTATGTAGTTGTACGCGGAGGGAAGGGGGGAAGGATCACTATCCATTAATGAAAGCCATTATTTTTCGAAAAGCTCGCAAAGCCGATATATCGGCTCTAAGGTACTAAAAGGACTAAGAGGATTATGAGAATTCATTTTTGTCGTTTAGGCGTAGCGTTGTTACGTATCGCAGTGTTTTTTCATGGCTGTATTTTTTGAAAGGTACCGGCGGTGGATTGGCACGAAACGCGAGAGTGGGTGGGCAGAGATGATGCATGAAAAATATTTGTTTCCGAAATATTGATAAAAACCGAAATATTGGTATAATGCATCGAATCTTGCAGATTATACACGCATTAACAATATGGTTGTTTTCGTCCATGAATACAACATTCAATTTTTATCGATATCTTGGCAATTAATAAATACACAACGCGCTCCGCCATTGATGTTTTTCCTCGAAATTTATTTATATCCTACCTGCATCAGCCAAATGTCAGATCATCGACAAACCCAAACTCCGCTTTCTTTGTTTCAATTTTCAATACCGGGGGATACATGAAAACCAACGAATCCTCTATAGTATTTCGATCAATTATACAATATAGAAAGGAAAGAATATTTCAAAAACTATAGAACTTATGGTCACAGACCATTCATCCTAGCCTTGTTGCCCAAACATTTGTTGTTCAAACTCCAACTACAATGCAAACTTTGTTTCGTTGAAATTTTTCTTTTGCCATGATTGTTATATAACATTGACACTATTTAGCCTAAAATTATTTTCGTAATTATTAAAAACACCGTGCCATTTTTGACAAAATTAGTGTCCACTTTTATCCAGTATCTTGTTTAGTCTCGTTATATTTAACTACTCGCTTAGGACCCAAGGTTCTACCTGTTAATAAATCTAACCTTGAGTAGGAAACGATTTTTCTAGAGCAATTCTTCTAACCCTTGTCATCCCTTCACGGACTTAACAGTGAGATTAGCAATGGTGCACGCGTGGAGAAAAATCGTGGCGAATTCTCGAATTACCGTTCGAATTAACCGTGCATATTCGAGGAGAATCGTTGGTTTAAGATGGCACTGAGGTTCGAAGTTCGATCAAAGTTTCGAAGCCTCGACACTGCTCTTGTTCCCGACACCGACTGACGTATCGGACTGCCAACCGAATCGCTGACGATGAACCACGATCGAGGATCCGCAAAATGGTTTTTCCCTAATTGGGACTCCATCGCGAATACCCGATTTGTCTCATTCGGGGGATGGATTTGGATCAGGTCGAGCCGGAAACCTGTCAACTTCGGTCAACACGAAAATCTTCAGTCCAATTGCCTCGCGAGGTTAATCAAATCTCGAAACTTTGAACAGCTTCAACCTCCCGCGCCATTTTTGCCTCTAAAAATTAAGAAGCTTCCGTATTTTCGACCCTTTGTCATTTTATCTCGATTGGAAATTGACACCGTTTTGCTCCACGAGTTTCATTTTCGATACTAAAACATTCAAACTTTTGATTAAAAATTCCGCAATGGATGTTACCTGATTTTTCAAGCGATTTCGCGAATTTTAAATCAATTTTTCAACATCCATTCCGATTATTCTACACTTTTCTGGTTTTTATTCCACGTCTAGCTTGCCTCGCGCATTGTCATATAACCGGTCACGGACGGTTCGACTCTAATATGTAATATTTAGCGGATCCTTTTGCGTAGTAATTTAATTTGTCAGAAGCATACGAGTACGAATAATAAATTTTCACGAACAATGTTTCGAAGCCTTCATATTTAAACCCTTTGTCATCCTGTGTATATCGATCTGGGTTTGACATAGTGTTCCCTTCGACCATTTTATTTCTAACGCTAAACTTCCCGAACTTTTGATTAAAAATTTTGCATTCGATGTTACCACGCGACTTTATCTGTTTTTAAATACAGATGCAGCCAATTTTTACAAGCGGAGTGGAATTCCAGCGAGAATGCAATTCCGAGATAAATACGTTTTCGAGTTTAAATTAAATGGAACAGGACGTGGGAGGGGAGTCGAATGAAAAAGGCTTAATATCATCAATCATAGGGCAACTTTCTGCCAAACGTCATTTTTTCGTGCAGTAGTACCACTGGACAGTCATTTTGGCGAGCGCTGTGACGAAAGGGATGGAGCGAGGATTAAACACCACGAGGGGTGAGAAAAGCAATCGCGACGAGTGGCGGCGTCGATGGCAAACATTGGGCGACAAGGGTTAAGTTGGTTCCCACCCTCCGCCATTTTTCCCCCCCTCCTGTCGCCTCGTTTTTTCGGTTTTCGCCTGCTCTCGTGTCAGCTTGTTTTTTCACTCGTGTATTTTATTTCTTCTCCTCCCCTTCCGCCTTTCTTTCTCCTTTTTTAATTAAGGGTCGCTGCAAACCGACACACGCGGGCTGGCCCAAGGGAGGAAGGAAGACGGGGTGCGGAGGAGAGCGAGAGAGGAGAGCGAACACGATAAATTGAAATCCGAGGCTCTCGAAAATAATCGAGCCGTCGTTTTTTCCGACGAACGCGTCCTCTCCATCTCCTCGAGCATCGCGCTGAAATTTTTCACCCCTATCCGCCGCCGGCATTGTGATCCCGCGTTTTAACGGAACAACCAATCGAAGAAGGGTGCCCCGGCTGAATTGATCCGCCGCAAAAAAATTCTCTTTTTCCACCGACCGAAATCTTTCCTTTTCCCCATATTTCCCGCCCCCTTGATCCTCGCCCCCCGCCCCTAATCGCCGGCCGCGTCGCGCGCGCTTTATTTTCATCCGGCTAATCGACCAGAGCCGTCTCCTGTCCCCAGGATCGCCCCCTAGTGCCGATAAAATACGATCGCGGGATGGAATGTTCTTTATTTCACTCGCGCCAAGTACAATTACCCCTGTTATTGCTTCCGTTCCCGCGCTCGCTGTTACGTCTCCTGCCGCCCTTTATTTATTCCGTTTAACCCGGCGCGCAGAGGATGCAATTGTCGGGAAGATGCGAGAAGGTGCAACGGAACAGAGCTTCTTCTTTTATCGCGGCGGATAATCGCGTTCGACGTGGCTTGTTTGCTGCCGACTGTTTTCGACACCGATCCCAGCCACTTTGTGGCTCTGTGTTTAATTAACTCGGACGCCGCCGGTGCCAGACGTCGAAGACGATCAAAGCCAGAGAAGGCAGCCATGCGTTGGCAAATCCCGCGTTAAGCAGGTAACGCGTTTAAATGCAACAACGATAAGTTTCCACTCGCGACCCCTGTTTACGCGCCACTCACGGCTAATTGACGCTATACCGCCTTTGCCGAAGCCACCCAACAGGTGTATAGACACAATTCGCGCAGCGAGTCGGACAAAGAGACTAGAGAAAGTTCACTCGCTGCGATTTTAACCCCACGTTCTACGCCATTGCACGTCGAATTCGGTTTTCAGAGTTTGCCACTTGGCTCCCAAGTTGGACCAAGTTCGACTCCTTATAGGATCATTCGTGTACCTGCGTGTACCTTTTGTCCCATCAACTGGCCCTGTCCATATCGTTTGTTATGCACGTCGAATTCGGTTTTCAGAGTTTGCCACTTGGCTCCCAAGTTGGACCAAGTTCGACTCCTCATAGGATCATTCGTGTACCTGCGTGTACCTTTTGCCCCATCAACTGGCCCTGTCCATATCGTTTGTTTTCCTTCACGAGAATAGCTCTATTCTCTCCTCAACGATTTTCCGATTCGGTTTCTTGGCTAGATCAAGTTCCCGTTTGGCTAACATCCTCCATGATCGAGTTTCTCACTTGGTTGCTACATCAGACCCAGTTTGCGGTCATCAAACATCGTTCTTGGTTGAGTTTCCGATTTGGTTCCCGCGTTACACAGTGCCTGGTCTCATAATTCACCTACTAGGATCATCGCCCCGTTTCATGCTGACGTTTTCACCTGTTCGATCCGTCAAACTGTCTCATTCTCCCTGCAAAAGTTTTCTCGTATCCTGACTGTATTCCGGTCGTTATCTTCGGGTCTTTGTTCCCTATGCCGCGTTCTTTGACCTCGTGCACCCTCCGCATTGTTCTCCTCTATTCGGTCGTCGTTAAGCATTCGCACTGGTTGAGATTTTTGTGCAGAGCGATTTTCGACGTCGCCTCGTTCGACGTTGTTTGCAACCCCTCCGTTGTAACCGGAGAGAGGCAATCCATCGCGAGTAAAGGTGTAACGAGCTTCGTCGCGGGATGGGAAGCTTGGACAGAGGCTTTCAGGGCAGAGACACCGTGTCGAGTGCATCGTTGCTGGATGTAGACGAGCGATATTCGCGCTCGTCCACCCACCCCCGAATGGGTCTGCGGCCACGGCGGTAAAAAGAATTTATCTGCCGATCGCAGGTCGGCTATTCGACGAGCGGGGACAGCAACAGCGCTGGTTCGATGACGGGACAAAGGCCGGGATGGAAAAAAATGGCTGGATGAACGAGCTCGGGACTATCGGGGGTGAAAGAAAGAGGGCGCGTGAAACCGCGACGGGGACAGGGCACCGGTGGGACTAATCCGACGGCTCTTTTTCGAATTTCCGCTCGAGCGTCGGGAAAATAAACGGAGAATGCACCCCGGGGTTTGCTGGACGCGGCTCTTTGTAAACACGGCGTAATAAGAAGAAACGGGGGAGAGAGCGGCGTGTGGAGCTACTAGAAATTCCACGATGGACGTCCGGACGTGAGAACCGGTCCTCTGGGTCCACCGCGTATCCTCGAGGTAGACCACGAGGAAGTTCGTTTATTTATCGACTCTATCAACCGCTTCCTGCGGAACCCATCGCGTGGATGTCGTTCCCATCACTGAGGCGAAGGAGGGAGAGAGAGAGATTGATAGCGATCGAAGGAGCAAAAAGGGGAGAGACTGGAAGAAGAGCGATGGCGAGGGACGGGCGAACGACGGAACGTCGATAAAAAGTGAACGATGTGGGTGTGCGGGGTGGGAAAAAATCGGGAACCAGGGCAAGGAACACGCGGGAGTGGGGGAGAACAGGGGAGGGAAATGAGAGGAAAGAAAGAGCGGACGAGGAGAGGCGGAGAAAAGGGAGAAAAAAACAGGAAAATTCGGACGAAAAGGAGGAGTAGCCGCGGATGGCGAGGGTGCAGCAGGGGGCGAGAGAGGGCCGTGACAGGGACGCAGGCCCGACAACACCCCGCGCAATAGGCCAAAGGTTAAAGAGAGCTGGCCGATTCCGCAATCGCTTGGCCGGCTTCCAATTTCACGACTCGCTTTTTACTGGCCGGACGCGCTGCGACGCGCCAGCAAAACATTGCAACGTGGATACCAGGCTGGCCAACAGAGGCGCTCTCCTCGGCTTACAGAGTCTGGGTATCGCCACGAAATATACCGTTCCTCCGTGTGCCTTCGTCCGCCGTTTCGACGGCGATCCTGCGTGAAGATAGCCGTGCCGGAATCAATAACTCGTGAAAGATAAGCGTCCGCCGGTGCAACTGTCCGATAAACCGCCATTTCTATCGATTTCCAACCTCCGATCGATTTTATCCCCCCCCTTGCCGACTTTGTCGTCCCTCTTCATGGTCGCCGGTGATTAATGGGACCGGAAAAAACGTGTATTATTGCCCGACTGCGTGTTTCAATTTAGGAAATACGAGTCGGTGTTGCGACGTTTACGAGTGGACGGTGAAGGTAGCGAAACTTATGGTCCGAAGACAGGTCTCCTACAGACGGAAACGAAAATTATTACACTCTAAGCGATTCTCTTTTAAATTCCAGCAAGGACTGGTGTGGATATCAGAAGGAGAATACGTATTAAATGTAAATGATTTATTTCAACGAGGTTATCAAAATTTATATTTGCACCATACCGTATACTCGTTTAAACGAGACCCCGACTGCGAGTCGTTCGTTCACCGGATCGATTAACTCGACGAAACGGAACGGAAAACAGAAATTTACCGAAATAGAAAATGAAACATCGATCGAAAAATTTGTTTACAGTCATAAAGTGCAGTTAATCGTTTCCTTCTGTAAAGGCTCGCATAATATTGACGGAGTATCGATATATTTCGAGTTGAACGACGTATATGCATATATATTTTTATATCATCAGGCTTCGAAGTTAGGTCTTCCATCGATAACCTTCGCCCTCCATTCCCCCCAAAAAGAGGAAAAAAGGAAACGAAAAAGAGAAAGCGGAGAAAGGAGTAGAATTAAACGTTTCAACGAAATTAATAAAAATCCAGCGGTGTCTTGAGAAAGTCCAAGGCTTCTTCATTCCGCATGACACTAGTATTAATCTGGAAATTCAGACGGGAACTAATTTCGGGTCGATCACGGCGGAAAGAGGTCTCCACGGCGCGACGTGAGTTCTCGGACGTGGCGCTAGTTTGTTAGGTGGCTTAGCGGATTACCGCGTCGGGTGCCGATAAGTCAGCGTCTGGCCGGGGTGCCACGACGACGGAACGGCGTCTCCCTATAATTAGATTCGCCGGCTAGTTGCCACGAAGAATTTTAAGAAAGCCACCGTTGCCCGTGCTTCTCAGAGGAAATCGCGTCCCATCGAGCTCCCCGTCGCTGTCTTTACTCCACTGCTTTACCCCTGCCAGAGGAATCGGGGACATTTGAATCTCGAGGGCCGAATATGTGGGGAACGGGGACGAGACGAAAAACGGGGCTGCTGTTTCTGCGTCGTTAATTTTGCACGCGTCGCGGTTTCGGTTCCGCGCCGCGGCGAAGCTTGGCAACTTTTTCGCAACTCTCTCCCTTGGCTCGCGATCCTCGCACCCCTATACCCGCGTATCATCTCGCTTATTTCGTTGTTAATGCGACAACGGGTGACGCGTGTCGTTGATGGCTGGCCAGAGTTGAACATTCGCGCGAGGGGAAGGTTTTATGAACGGGCAAAGTTAGAGAGTTAGACGCGTTCGTCAAATTTCTCTACTATTTTCAATATTTATTTTTCTTCTCTTTTTCCTTTTTCACTGGCAGAGTTTTGCTTCCCTCTTTTCTTCCCCTCCTTTTTTGTTAGTAATGGCGTAACAAGTGACGCGTAGTGTTATTTCCGAGTTACCCGAGTTGGAAATTTATGCGGGCTTTCTTTTTCACCGTCTCTGATATTTGTCCACTCCTTTTTATCTCCGAGTGCTGGAATTTCGTTTGTTTCGTCGTTGCCGGCAACGAACGATGCGCGTTACACTGGACGTACGAATGCAGGAATTTGAAAGTTAATTTTCTTCTTCCCTTTTTCGCCGTTTCCCATATTTATTTTCCCCCTTTTATTCCTCCGCTGACAGAATGTCGCTTATTGTGTCGCCGATGCGACAACGAGCAACTCTAGTTGAAGATTCGTGCCAGTCCGAGGGCTACGCCACTGCGGGAATTCGAAAGTGGTCATTAAATATCTTTTCCCCCCATTTTCGTCGCTTTTGGTATTCCTTTTCCTTATTTTCATTTCCCATTTTTCGTTCCACTCTCTTTTCGGAAGGTCACAAATTCAAGATTGCGAAGGCAACTGTTTGATAGGATTGCAGAGAATAATTCATGCTTTGTCACAAGCGATACTCCCGAGGATTTCTATCTACATCTACTCGGCTGCAATGTAACGGTCGCGTAGCGTTCAGCTGGTTTGATAAAATGGCGTTAAATTTGTACAGCACCTGTTAAATTCGCGTCCTATCAATCGAATAAATCAAACCGCTGAGGAAGAGAGACAGACAGAACGAGAAACAACGAGAGATGGGAATAGAAGGGTGGTGGGAGAAAAAAAAAGAAAAAAAGAAAAAAAAAGAAAAAAAAAGGAAAAAGAAAGAGGAAAAAAAGAAACGCGTTAGGGGGATACATCATAAATTGACTTATCTCGATGTCGGCCGCAATATCGGTTCGCAGGGGTTGGGAATCGCAAAAACCGAGCACCCTGCATAAATATAAATCGCTCTCGCTTTTGTTGGCGGCGCGAGCATTAAAAATGCATAGAATAACAAGGGCAATGCGTCTTTTTGCATCTAAAACGGCCGGAAGCGGCACTCGATAAATTGCACCCGGAGACATTTTACATGTAAATAGAGGAAACGAGAGAGAGAGGGAGAATGGATCGTAGAACAACGAAATTAGGGCCGGCTACGTGATCAAAGCCCGTTCGAACAGCGCCGCGATGAAACTACGCGACATTAAAATCCATTTGCATTTTCCAACCCCCATGCAGCTGAATCACCGACACCGGCAATATTTCCCGATAAAAAAGCAAATTGCATCCGGAATATTTAAAATTTAAAACACCGATCCGTTTAAGATGCAAACACGCTTTCCCTAACGGCCAACCCGATTAATCCGAGCCTTTATGCGCGCCCCCGAAATCGAATACGAGGACGGGGTTAGAAATGAGGGACGGCGGGGCTAGAAAAACCCGTGTCTCGCGATAGGGCCGTCGAATTCATAGGAAACCGAGTTCAGTCCCACCCCCCGTAGCCTCGTTACGTCGAACGAGGGAATTACAATCGCGGGAAGGATTCGCTCGAGGTAGACCTGTTCCGAGCGTCTCGACGCGACACCTGGCGAAATTAGAATTGCAGCCGAGCTTAAGAGACGTTGGAAAGAACGAAATTGAGAAGGTTGGATCGTATCAGCCCGGTCGCATGCAAAAACCAACGAGGATTACCCCGTCGGAGGGCAGGGGGACGATGCTCACCTGGTAACGTTGATCTGATCGGCGATCTCCACCGTTCCCAAGTTTCGATATCCGGCGAAGAGCATGCTATTGTCCATTAAGCCGGAACCACGGCCGTCGATCGTCGCGTAGATGATGCTCTTGTTCGTTACAAGGTACGTGCCCCAATCGACATTGAACTTCTCCGTGACCTGATAGGAATCTGGACCGCCGTATCTGTGGAACAGGGGTCGAGATAAATTAAAACCGTCGTGCAGACGATCGTTACTCCCTCGCGCATGGAATCGTCGAGAGGTTTGCTTAGGTTGCGGCTTGCAGTTCGCTCGCGAAGCGAGAGGAGGCGTTGGAGTAGGCAGAGACGCGCAGCGGTGCCTCGGGAGTGGGGGTAGCTCGCGTAAGTAGCCTTGAGCGATGGGATAACTTTGATCGGGCTATAGGGATCGTTTCTCTTGATCCGGAAGATCAAAAACATCGATTTCTTTTCCTTTTTCTATCGTTTTCTCAATGTCTGTGGTTTAGAGAATATAGGGCTAAGTCTGTTTAACTAAATTCGCAAAATTGGCGTACAAAATGTAGGCAAAAATACTTGTTTTCGTGCCTTTACAATAGGAGGTTGGAATGGGTAGAAAGTGGAGGTGTACATTGAAAATACCTCGAAATAAAGAATATCGTAAACAGGGGAAAATTATTCGAGTTCATCAACGATTTAATTAATTGGTAATTAAATAAAGGTCGCGTCGCGACAATTGCAAAGATATATAGAATATCGCGTCGTATCATGTCATTACGTTGCTACTTGTATATATTAATGTAACGAGATACGTTTCAATGAATTTCGTTTAATCTGCCAATTGATTTTACGAGTGTATTACATCGTCACGATAAAGTTATACGGTCCTTTATCGAGACGAGGGAATATATTTATAATTTCCTATGTTTTTACTCTCTTTTTCTTCTCGTCTCTCTTTTACGTTGGATACAGTAGAACGGCGGAATTTATTCAGAGGCCGCCTGCAGTATGAACAACTACAATTCAAAATTTTCAATTTCCCGCTCAGAACGTGGAGCAATTACGCGCGCGTACGGCGAGCAATTGCGAAACAATTCCGTCCTAATAGACCAAGAAAACCTAATCGAATTTTCCTCTCTAGCCCAATTATTCAATCGACTCGTGTGTTCCTATTTATACAAAGTCTAATCCGGTCGGAACGAGTTCCGTCGCCGAACCCAATTTCCCAAACTCGAATTAACGTCCACGAACGTCGAACCGAGCGAATCGAACTCGATCAAATTTACCAACTAATCGTCCGACGCTCGTCCCTTTTTCGCTCCATCATTTTCATCCCCTTTTTTCCCGGGGTCCGTTCATCTCGACCCCCCGCGAAGCGTGTTTAAACACGGGAAACCCGGCGATTAATCGATCCCCGCGAATCGGCGCGGCGATACGCGGAAAGAAAACATGGCGGTTTCATACGCGACGAGTGGCCCCGATTTTCGTTCGACTAATTAATCCCCGCACGGATCCATCAAAATCCACGTTCACGCGTCGCCGAATGAATTTCGCGACGATATTTCCCGGCGACGTTTCGCGACACCTCGCGATAGGATGGTAAAAAATGTCTGATAAATGATACGCTGCGACTGACGCCGACGCCGACGCGTATTCTCCTCGAGGTTCCTTTCTTTTTCTCCATTCGGCACGAATAATTCCGATCCGCTTCGAAGACATTAAAGCGTATTCATGGCGGCGGCCTCCGGCATTTGCATGCGAGAAAGAGGGGAGAAAAGGGGGGTGGAAGAAAGAGAAAAAGAAAACAGGGAACCGAATGGGAGCATCCAGGGAAATCAAGCTCGATTTAAAACGTTTCCCGTCGCTAACGGGGAAAGGAGATAAGGTTCCTTGATTTTACACGCGCGAACGGTTTGGCCCGCGACCCGCTCATCCGGACGCAGAGAGGCTGGATTACTCACACGAAAATCAGCATAGGATACTTGGTGACGCCCGACAAGTCGGCATTCGGTGGAATCAGTAGTCTGACACGGGCCTTGAATCCGCCGGAAACATCCACCTTGTAGCGGTGCACCACCGGTTGCGATTTCTCCGCGATTATCTCCGAGACCGCGTCGTTGTTCTCCCATGCCAGCAGCTTCACGGAATCCTGCAAAGGAGGGTGGGTACAGAAATAGGCTAAATAACGTTCACCTGAGGTAAAGGGGAATTTTTCGAAGTTTTCAAATTGCTTTCGCTTCGAATTATAATGATACGGGGTCAGGAATTTTCTTCTTTCGAAGGCTTGCAGGTATTTACCCTGTACAAAGCCGACCCTTGCAAGATTGGTAATATATTGCATTTACTTTCGCGGCGATAAAAGGAAGACAGCCCATTCTCGAAATTGTTGCACGCACATTGACTTTGAATTTTAGTATCAGTGGCAAAGAGATTTTTCCTTTAAGTTTTCCGAGGTGATTTAATTATTTAATCCGGGGAGATTAACCCTTTATGCTCGACGATTTTTTAGTTAAAAAGGAGTAGGGGTTGAAAAATTTTCTGCTATAAAGCTGATGATATTTTTTGAGCAATAAGTAAGAAATTGTATAATAATTAACAGGTAGAATTATTTAATTTTTTAAGTTAATTATCTCGCATATTGTTATGTTATTTTAAATTTGATATATTAATTAATATCGAGCTTTGAAATTTTATCAAATAGCGGCTGAAGGGTTAATAATATATTAGGTTGGGCTGAATGATTAATTTTTAACAGTCAGTTCGTGGTATTAGTACCATTATTATTATTATTATTTATTGCTTTCTCTATGACTATGTGTATATTCACGTTTAAACAAATAAATCATCATTATTATACAATTATCAAAAAAGGAAAATAGTCAATTTTTGAAATATAAGTAAGTTTGAATTTTTAAGTCAGGGTCATGGATAAAATATTCTTTCTTTAACATTAGAGCTACCAAACTAATTAAAAATACTACTCTTAGAATTTTCCTTCTTGCAATTGACTAAAAAATTTATTAAAATGTCAGGGTGATAAAATATTTTTTCTTTAACACTAGAATTACTAATCTAGTGAAAAAGACTAGACTTAGAATTTTCCTTCTTGCAATTACTAAAAAGATATACCTGCTTTTATAAAAATTAATGTCGATTTATATCGAGATACAATTGTACAATAATTAATCATACCACTAAAAGTACTATTATTTATGCCCGCTATGTTTAAGAACCCATTAAGGATCGATAGTTCTAGGGTTAAGATAAACCTTCGAGATATTTTATTCAAATTCGAGTTTTAAGTATCTCTTTTATTCTTCCTTTAGAATCTGTGAAATATTTTATTTCTCGATCGTTTAAGACCAATCTGAATAATACATTTCACTCTTCTAATTAGCTTTCAGTCAGCCATTAGCAATATTACCGAATTACGCGCGAGAGTAAAAGGAATACGAACTGAATTTTTGCCATTAACGCGAAAAAATATTCTTTTCTCAAGAATGCCGCGGTGCTTTTTACGTGGGATTGGCCTAATGGTCGGTTTTTAACGCGCCGTTCCCGGCACCAGCGAATTGCCCGCGATAGGATTTCCCGTCTACAAGTTAAAGGAGATTCAGGTTCATGGTCGTTCAATATTTATTCAAACAGCGAGTGGAAACGCTTGGCAGAAAAACAGGGGCGTCTAAGTTTCAATCGATACCGAAAAGCGTCTCGGCCTTCCTCTCCGAGGACCTCTCCGAACTTCCACCCTTAATTTACCCTTATTTTACTACACGGCGCCACCCTCTGCCACCGGAGGATTTTCCACGACGATTCCTATTCCAACAACTTCTCGCCTAGCCATCGATTCCTGCACACACATACTGTTTCGACCTCCCATCCACTGTCTCCGATAAGATCTACTAAGTAGTCAGTCCACTCGACCTCCACCTCTATCCCGGCGATCTTCTTTTCCCCCTACCCCTCCTCCTGCAGGAATTATTCCCAAGAGAAATATATATCCGCAGCAATCGTGGAAATAAAAGAAAGAATATTAAATACCGGTAGAATACGTTCCCTTGTCCAAATAGAACGTTCTGTGGCGATCATCGTTCTCACTCTCGCCGCTAGATGGACTCCGACTTTAAGGAGGTTCGAGGACTTTCTCGCAAGTACTCGGAGAACCTCCGCTTCGTATATATATAACTTCCCGATATTCCAATAATATCCAAGTCTGAGGCAGGGCCTGATAGGGTAGCCTTATCGATGAGTCCCACTAGCAGACCCGGAACGAAACAAATCCCCTCCTCTTCCTCTTCCTTTCATCCCTTCCAGCTACAACGAGGATATTTGAGGCCCAACTGACTTTCAATAACCATGGGGGAGGGATGGGGGACCTATCACTATCTACCACTATCACTACCTACCAGTGTTCTATCTCCAGACGTGTCCGACTCGCCATCGAAAGCTTCCCTTCGCGATTTTATGAACAGATGGTCCAACTTTTTAAGCCACCATACATCAACGTCCAACACTCGGAGCCGTTCTTACGAGAATCATCCTTGAGTTTTAACCTGTTATTCCACCCATCCGGATCCCTCTCCATTTACCAACAGAACTCCAACCACCCCGATTAATGCACAGTTGATAAATCGTTCGCACGGATGTGTATCGGTTAATAAGATAAGATTTCTTCGTTGATCCCGAAACAACCCCAGCTCGATGAAACTTTTATTCCAACCCCGATGGGGAATATCGCGAATCGAACTGGACACAGGAGATTACGATTTGCGTCCGCCTCGCTGCTTCCATACTCCCCATTGTCTCGCAGCCAGACAGAAGCAACAAGACTCTAACCCCCGAGTCTTCCGGTTCAGGAATAAAATCAACAGGAATAAACCAGCATCACGGGTCGCGACACCCTTCAAAATTCCACTCTCATCAGACACTTATCGCGAAAGCACTTCTCTCCCATCCAAAATCACCGAACAAAGTGTTTCCCGGCCCCTCCGCCGCCATTGTTCGCCGGCAGGCGGCAAGAACAGGACACTTCCCGTTCGCTGGCTTTCTCGAGGGGAAGGAAATTAGTCCCTCGGAGGGTCTGGGGGGCGTTTGTCCGCGAGGAAAGCCGATTATCGGCTGTAATCGTGCCGCTTCGACAAGTCGAGCAGTCGAATCCTCCGTTTCTTCCTCCTCTTCCATTTCAGCTTCCTCTTTCTCCTCGTTTTTGTCAATCGACACAAACGCGCCGTCTCTCCACTTCCATCCAACGGGATAATCTAATTACCAGTTCGGTATAATGGGGACTCGAGAGGAGAGCGATCGCGAGGCGACGAACGAGCGGATTTCAGTCGAACGTCGGGAGTTGGAGGTGGAAACGGGGCTGTTTATTGGAATTGCTAGGAACGAGAAAGTTCTCGTTTGACCTATTAGGGGTGAAGGGTATCGGAAGTTCATACGCAAGTGTTCTGGAAGCGTGCGAGCTCGAGGGTCGGGAGTCGAGGCGCGAGGAAAACGTCGTCGAGTGGAACGATGGGGTGCAACTTTCGACGCGGAACGGGGCTGAAGCAGAGAGGCTACGGGCGGAATTGGAAGTGGAAATTTAAGCTGTAATTCTTGAAAACTTCTGTCCATTTCGTGCCTCCCGGTTTAATAGAATAGGGACATCTTTCGTGCAAGCCGGGAAGAAAATTCGCGTCTCGCCCGTGGTTTAAGAAGCACGATGACTTCGCGAGGTTTTGACAGTAGATAGGATAATTTTTAAAAGCACGTCTGCGATCTTTATAAGGGCTAAAGCCTATCATGGTCAAATGACCTGTGGATGAAGGAGGAGCAGTCTTTAAAAAATGGAATAATGGGAAGCATTGAGAAAATTATTATAATTATATTAGAAGAAAAATCGCAAAGATAAGTGATCCTCATTACACGATTCTTAGCTACGAATTCCGATTCCCAATTTTTAATTTTTAATTCTGGGTATTTAGAGATGATAACGTTGAATGTGGATTTTTCGACGAAAGTTTGAAAAATGGTGATTCAGGTTAGGGTAGGTTTAGTATTAAACTGGTCAGACCATTTATACCCGGTTCAATGAGGATTGCTAGAAAATATAAACAGCTGCACGCAAACAATGCGTGATCAGGACAGGGAGAAACGTAATATCCAGATCGCTACACAGTATGGGAAAATCAAATTTTTGAAACAAAAATTAATCATGTTCAATATTAACGTGATATAATTAATTAAATATTATTAATATTATTATACGACAATGTGAGTAAATAGGCAAATGAAAGTACAAGTTATGGTATGGAAAATTATGTTTCCACATTTAATTTTTATAGAAGCGATCTAACGGATGCTTAGAAAATGTCGGGAAACGTGGACATCGCGATCTTTTATTTTCAATGAGCTATTGTCAAGACTACAAGATTACACTACTGTGTAATACGATTTTATTTTAAATAGTTTTCACGATGAAAGTAATCGAAATATACCAGAATATCTAAAGGAATCTGCACACTTTGAACTCGAGAAATTTCATTACGTGGTACTTCAGAGAGGTCTCTACTTCGCGAAGATTTCTCATATGTACGTCGCAGACTCGAAACAGAATCAAAGACCGTATTGTCTTCACCTGGAATTACTTAGCTAGAGAACCAAAGTCAGAAAGAGAGTCCCATAAAAGAGTCTGTAGATGTCCACCATTTTATAATTTTTATAAAGGAATTTAATATATTCTAATGTTGTAATTAGCAAATTTCTTCTTGATTGATCATCTCCATTGATCTCATCATAATTGACTCGAGCTAAATAAATTAACTAACTAAAATAAATTGACTAAAGCTCTAACATAATTTATCCTTGTATCTTGTTTATTAAAAGATTAATTCAAATTTCCTAGAATTCGAATACTCCTTTTGTACTCCTGGCAAAGGGAATAATAAACTCCCGTTGAATGGTGTAACCCCCGAAGCCAAATTCCGGACCATCCCTTTGGTCCAGATTTGCAGAAGAAATCGTGGCCATCTATTTATTCCCAAATTTACCCGCTCAACTACGATATAACAATCCGGTGTACGCATAAATTTACCAAACTACCGAGAATTCGAGTCGCCACGTCATATTGTTCCACTTGGAACATCCACTTACCGAAGGAAATAGAGTAGCTACACTCCGACTCTTCGCATAATTTACGGCACAACACGTAATACTAAAAAACCAAACAGCAACGAAGAAAAATAAGGGAAAAGTTAAATTTTGACTCTGCATAATCTGCGTCACAATAAACAACAAAAACAAATAGCAAAGGAAAAAAAATGATAGAGAAGTTAAATCTCGACTCTTTGCACAATTTGCGACGCAACAGATAAAAACAAAAATAGAAAATTAGAGAAGTGAAAGTCCGACTCTTCGCATAATTTATGACACAACACATAATAACAAAAAAAAAAGGAAAAAAAAGACAAAATAGCAATGAAAAAAAATATCAGAGAAGTTTAATTTCGACTCTTCGTATAATTTACGACGCAACAAATAATAAAACCAAATATGAAAAAGCAGAGAAGTTAAATTTCGACTCTTCGCATAAATTACGACGCAACAAATAATAAAAGCACATATGAAAAAGCAGAGAAATTAAATTTCGGCTCTTCGCATAGTTTACGATACAGCGAATAATAAAAAGAAATAGCAACGAAAAAAAAATAATAGAGAAATTAAATTTCGGCTCTTGGCCTAATTTACGACACAACGAGGAACAGAAAAAAACTAGCGAACGAAAATAATAGAGAGGACGAAAATAATAGAGAGAATCATGAAGTATCGATTTGACATAACGTGGTACAGTAACGTACACGTGTAATCGTTCGCATATTCGGGACTCGTGTACACGAGATCGCGGAGGTGGAACAAAATGGCTGAGCCGAGCAGTATCGTGTTTGCTTGTTTGTTAACAGCGGGAAAATTTATTTAATTCGACCGACCGATAACAGTATCGTGTTTTCTCGCTCGCGGCGGATCGTCCGAAAGGATCCCGACGATTTGTTAAACGATCATAAAACGTGCAGCCTGATTGTTTAACGCTCCCATCGTTTACACCCCCGTGTTCCACCCTCGCGATTCGCCGATAGCGATAATTTCGAAATTCGTTGAACAATTACAGGGCCGCCGTTCCAGTTTCTTTATCACCCTCCGAATTTCCACGCGAAAGGGCACAAGATCGAATCGGAACACCCTACTGGAAATTTTCGAATGCTCCTCCAAGGGTGGGAGAAAGGGGGGCGAAAGGAAAAGGAACAGGAGGATAAAACGTTCGACGCGGGGCGGAGGGGGAGGGGGAAAGACGGCGGAGAAGCGAGCACGAACGAGGGAGATTAAGAAATTAAATTAAAATTCGATCGGAAAGTTGAAAGGGAGGGATGAGAGCGGTGGAAAGGGGTGAAACAAAACTGCGGCCGGCGATAACTTCAATTTTCGTTTGAATATTTCCAAATAAACCTTCTACACTTTTAAATATGGACCGAGGAAATGAAACTCGCCGGCAAAGAAAGAGAAAAAGCCTCGAGGGAGGTAAGATAAGAGCGGCTGGCTGGGCTTATGGAAATTAAGAAATTAAATTAAAATTAGATCGGCGAGTTTTATTACGATACAAACTCGCCACCCCATCGAGAATGCCGGTCGCTGAAAGGAAACAGATCATCGAAACGAAAAGCTCATCGTGGAAGCGTTAAGAAATTCCCGGTATCTTCGCCTTTTGATGTACCCAATTGAACGAAATTCGATTGCAGCGTCTCATTCAGTCGGAGAATTATATAAATATTTCAAACTACGGAATATTTACATTGTGAAATATTATTGTGGTGGGGTTATATTGAAAAGAACGTGGAATATGTGTTTATTTAACGATGGCACAGACAAAATTGAACTAATTGATTTGGGGCACGCAGATCACAGTCGTCTCCAGAAAAATTGGAGGCAAAAGACAGGCTGTGACAAAAGAAGGGGCAGGGATCCTAGCATTTCATTCAGTCAGAGAATTATATAAATATTTTTTTAAACAACGGAATATTTACGTTGTGAAATATTATTGTTATTATTAAAAATGTGGAGGGGTTATATTAACCCTTTGCACTCGAGAGGTGAGCTTCAGTCACCATTTTATAAAATTTGCAAGATCGATATTAATTAATATATCAAATTTAATGTAATGTAACAGTGTGCGAGGTATCGAAGTCAAATAATTATACAATTCTTTATTTACTGCTCAAAAAAGTATTGTCAGTTTTTTAGTAGGGAATTTTTGATTTTCTACTCTTCTCTAGCCAAAAAATCGTCGAGTGCAAAGGGTTAAAAAGAACGTGAAATATGTGTTTATTGAACGATGGCACAGACAAAATTGAACTAATTATATTCGGGGCACGCAGATCACAGTTGTCACCAGAAAAATTGGAGGCAAGAGACAGGCTGTGACAAAAGAAGGGGCAGGGATCCTAGCATTTCATTCAGTCAGAGAATTATATAAATATTTTTTTAAACAACGGAATATTTGCGTTGTGAAATATTATTGTTATTATTGAAAATATGGAGGGGTTATATTAACCCTTTGCACTCGAGAGGTGAGCTTCAGTCACCATTTTATAAAATTTGCAAGATCGATATTAATTAATATATCAAATTTAATGTAATGTAACAGCGTGCGAGGTGTCGAAGTCAAATAATTATACAATTCTATTATTATACACTTCTTTATTTACTGCTCAAAAAAGTATTGTCAGTTTTTTAGTAGGGAATTTTTGATTTTCTACTCTTCTCTAGCCAAAAGATCGTCGAAAGGGTTAAAAAGAACGTGGAATATGTGTTTATTGAACGATGGCACAGACAAAATTGAACTAATTGTATTTGGGGCACGCAGATCACAGTTGTCTCCAGAAAAATTGGAGGCAAAAGACAGGCTGTGACAAAAGAAGGAGCAGGGATCCTAGCATCTCATTCAGTCAGAGAATTATATAAATATTTCAAACCACAGTATACTTACGTTGTGAAATATTGTTGTTGTTATTATTAAAAATGTGCAGGGGTTGTATCGAAAAGAACGTGGAATATGTGTTTATTGAACGATGGCACAGACAGAATTGAACTAATTAATTTGGGGCACGCGGATCATAGTCGTCTTCAGAAAAGTTGGAGGCAAAAGACAGGCTGTGATAAAAGGAGGGAAGGGATCACCCTGAAATGCATCCCTAAGCTGCAGACTTTATTCTTATCGCGTAGCTTTACTGCAACAAAAGACATCATTTTCTGGAAGACGATACTGAGAATAGATAAATGTATATAATTATCTTATTCATTAACAATATGAAGGACTTGTAATTTGCTCCTGAAGTTAAGCAGCCTAGGATATAACAGAAACGTTAATATCATTCGCATAATTGTATAAAGTAATACCGTATTTAGATTTATACTTGTTGAAGGTAGAGCAAATTTATACAACCTTATAACGATGAGGATTAATAATTTGAATAATGAAGTAAGCTCCAGAATTTTTCTTGCTCCTTCGGTTAATACCACGCAATGTTATTAAAAAATAATTAAATCGAAACATAGAACAAACAACATGTATAGTAGCAATTATGAAAGTGGTCCTAAATTCAAAGATCCACGAGAAATTAATTTTTCACTCGTAAAATTCTACGATTATTTATAACCTTAATTCGTATATCGTCTTAAAATAATTTATTGCTAAACAAAAATCGACCAAATCGTTTCTGCGACCCTTTTGCCATGTTACTCTGTCGAGAGGACCAGAGAGTTGGGGGTAAAAGGATAGAAAGAAAATTGGGCAAGAGGATTAAGAAATGAGATGGAGAGGAATGCTCGACGGTTTGAATCGACTCCGTTTACCTAGGATATTTCGAAATACACTCGACGGCAGCGCCACCGCGGCCAAGGAGGGAAGGAACGGTTCGAATAGAGCTCGGCAGAAATTCTCGAAGGGATAAGGAAAGGGGTAAGAAAGGTTTTAGTCGCGGGGGTGGAAGTTGGAGATCCGGTCGAGTCGTCGGATTTGCTCACGCGTCTAAATCTGTCGCGTCTACTCGCGTCGCTTTCCCACGAGGAGGACCCTCTCCGACAATAAGCGCCGGCATAAAACATAGATCGAGGACTGAGAGGTCGCTCCAGCGCCACCGCTTCCGGGACACTGACAAATCATGCGGCCCATGGAGGATCCACGATTTATCGGCCGCGCTGCTTATGCACCGAATAACCCTAGAGATCGAACGTTGCAATTCTTTCCATTTCCTGCATTCCCTCCCATAAATCTTAGCGCGTAAACGTCGTGGGTTACCTGCAAGCTCTTTTGCTTTCGATAATTGTATTATTCTTTGTCGCGCATCGTTCGCTTGCGGGCGCAGAATTTATTTTACGGAATTTGCAAAATTATTTTAGAAATTTTTATTCGGAAAATTAAATATTTTTAATTGTAGAAATTAATCGAAAGAGTTTTGGAATATTTTCGAATTGTTCTAGGTCTAGGAAGATAAAGGCGTGGAATTTCCGTGCAGCAAATCGTTGACTTTCGATTTATTTCGAAACCAAAGCGAGGGATTGGAAAAAATTTTGCATGGGCGTAGACTACGAATTTTTATATCGAACTGCTCTAAATAATTATTTTAAGACTAACAAGATAAAGATGTGTAATAGAATTTCCCTGTAATAGATTATCAATTTTTCATTTTCGATTTATTTCGAAACCAAAGCGAGGGATTGGAAAAAATTTTGCATAGGCGTAATTCACGAATTTTTACACCGGAATACTCTTATTAATTGTTTTAAATCTAATAAAATAAAATTGTGTAATAGAATTTCCATGCAGAAAATTGTCAAATCTTTTCTTTTCGATATATTTCGAAACCAAAGCGAAGAATTGAAGACTTCAAGGTCAGAATTTTGTCTATAATAATTAATAAAATCTCCAAGGGAACGTATAATTGACGTTGCAACGTCGCTCACTTTTTTCCGATTTTTTTCCTCCCCCTTGCTTCCTTTTTCGTTTTTTAAAACACAGTGGAGGACTGACACGAAACGTGTCAGCGAGTTCGTTTATTCAGTGAGCCGAAGAGCTGCCAGTGAGAACGACGAAATATATTTGCGAGAGTTATAGAGGGTACGTAGCCGGGGAAAATTATGTCGGATGTCTCGGATTAAAATTCGTCGAAGCCATGGCAAACAGATTTTCGCGGCGGCAGTAACGGATTCGGGACTTTTGGGTCAGAGATAGAATATCGCCGTGAATGAAATAGCAGGTGAAATTCGAAGGAACAAGAATTTTTCTTTCGTCGTGTTATTCCCTGCTTTATCATCGCGAGGATTTCCGACTCGCGAGTGAAATTACGGTTTCACGATGAAGCGATCAACGTTTCTCCGCCGATAATTAATTTTTTCCACGATGCGAGATACATACGTCTGGCAAATTGTCAGATGCAGAAGCGGGAGACTGATTGATCATAATGAAATAATTGGTGTGAAGATGAAGCGACCTCCGCGATGAATACTAGTGCAAATTTTCGTTATTGACTGAAAATGTCGCGCCATAGGATTATATTGCATTGTGATGAAGACAATGAACGGAGGAAAAATAGAATAGAGCGATTGTTCTATTGAAAAAAAAAAAAAAGAAAAAAAAAAAAATAGAATGGAACGATGTGACATTGGCGTAGACATAGAGGATCAGCGTTAACTATACACGGTGTCCCTAAAATCTCGGCACAACTGACCAAGTGATTCTCGAATACAAAAATAAGTCAAAGAAAAGAATAATATTTTCCCATTCGAGTTTCTGTTTCCGGGAAATACGAGATCAAAAAGCTGTCAAGTACTCGTGCCCTATTTGCGAGTTTCGACTCCGAGCACGATTTTTGGGGACACCCGTTGTAACGAAAGATAACAAGCACGTCGACGTAACTTATCCTACTACTATGTCAGAATATGCTGCCAAGAGGGTAGAAGTATGGATTTGAAGAGCTTCAAAGCTGGGAGTCAAGCGGAGCAAACGTGTCCCTTTTGCCTCTGTGCCGCACATACCAGAGGCATGCAGTGCTAGACCCGAGTCTGCAGATGGAAGGGACACGGGTCTGATTGGTCGGAGCGTAATATATAGTGCTTTTCCACGTAGGCTTATAAATTTCGCTAGTTCCCGGAAAGATAAGCTATTATATTCCTCTCCATCTGTTCCGGGAAAGCGATTTTCCCAAAACAAATACCGACAGTGAGCACTGTGAAGGCTAGCACTAGGGGTGGTCGTTTGGAGTGGAATGACGAGTCGACGGTATCTAGCGACACTCACCCGGTTGTAAATGGCGATGTCGGGCACTCCAGGGCCGGCACAAGTGAGCACGTAATTCGAATGATCGGTGGAAAACTTGGCGGTGTTGTAGAGACACCGGTTCCTGTCCGTTTCCCGCACGATGCCGCAGCTTAAGCACCTCGGCTTCCTGTCGTCGGTAGTCCTTGTGGATATCCTGTACAAATGCTGCACCGCGGACTCCTCTTTCGTCGTGGCGAGGTAGTAGCTGCGGAGAGAGCAGAGATCAGAGTAGAGCCAGACAGAGGAGCCGGGACTAGGGAAAAAAGGAGGACGAGGAAGAAACACGAGTGGAGAGGATAGGGGTGGCGAAATGAGAGAAAAAGATGGCGGCGAAGGATATAACGCGCGTTCATTTGCATAGGCTGCTCTTTAATGGCTTTGTAATCGCGAGAACCGTCGCGAATTTGCATTGCAACGAGTTCGCTTTGTTTACTTTACCAACACGTGCTTACGCCACTGAGGGCTGCCGGGAAGGGAAAGAAAGTTCTCGATGTACTCTGTCTGGATCCGGAGCTGGCTTTCGCGGTTCCGCGGTTTCTTTTGCATTCTTTTGCAGGCAAATCGAGCGTGCATCCACTCC
Organism: Eufriesea mexicana; assembly: GCF_001483705.2. Taxonomy (NCBI): domain Eukaryota; kingdom Metazoa; phylum Arthropoda; class Insecta; order Hymenoptera; family Apidae; genus Eufriesea; species Eufriesea mexicana. The sequence continues at coordinate 296,413 of NW_016908822.1, read as the reverse complement.
CCAACCCCCGGTATAAATACCGCGGGATGTTTCGAGCTGGAAGGGTTTCGAGTTGGCTGCCTGGCGAAGATTGATCGATGAAGTTTCGTGAGGAACAGGGTGAAATTGATTTTACAGTGGATGGTTAACGATATCGATGAAAGATCGTGGTATCGGAGATTTACAGATTCATCGTTTAGAGGCGGCGAAGTTTCAAGGGATAATTTATTCGTTGCTGAGACCAGAAGAAACTGGTAAAGTTTATTAAGGAACACAGAGGGGAGAGAGGCTATGAAAGATCACGGAATTGAGCGATCGCGGTGATCAATTCCGATTAGACGTCAGATGGGACGCTCGGCTTATGTTGTTGGAGGGAAAGATTTCCGTGGGTCGAATCCAGAGGCGGATGTTACATAAATGTTTTCAGGGTGAGGGTCAAGCTTGACAGGCCTTATGTTAGACGTTGCGATTCCGAGCTGTTAAGGCTGATTTATACGTTCCGTCGGCGTTGCAGGTCCCGGAGGCTGCAACGCGATCGGACCCCGTTTGCCTCCATTTGCATTAATGCCGATCGATCGCGTGGCAGTTAATCAATCCGTGATTAACCCGAATTACTCGCTTCTTTCCGGGTTAAATTCGTGTCGGTTTTACCGCCTCGTTATCAGTCGATAAAACCGATTTCGGATTTTGAAAAATTTTACAGCAGTCGTTTTTACGCCATTGGCATAGACCCCATTCGGGGTACAGTCACGTAGAGAAAATGGCGTTTAGAGAAAAATTCAGTTGGTCACGAGTAGACGAGACAGGCGAGGATGAATACGAATATGAAACAGTAATTAGATTAGAAGTACACGTGGAATATTGAAATAAAATACACGCGATTTTTCTTTATTTTATAAATAGTATAACCAAGCTGTGAAAAATATAGGAAAAGCTTAAAATCGTTATATCGTGTCTTTACAGCGAAGAATCTTCAAGCGCAAAGGGTATCTCTGCCACCCCATATTAACCCTTTGCACTCGAGAGGTGAGCTTCAGTCACCATTTCATAAAATTTAGAATATCGGTATTAATTAATATATCAAATTTAATGTAATGTAACAGTGTGCGAGGTATTGAAATTAAATAATTCTACAATTCTATTATTATACAATTCTATATTTACTACTTAAAAAAGTATCGTCAGTTTTTTAGTAGAGAATCTTTGAATTTCTACTCTTTTCTAGCCAAAAAATCGTCGAGTGCAAAAGGTTAATTTTGTGAGAGAACTTTTTATTTTTAATTATGTCGCCCTGCATTGGGATTTATCTTGTTTTGAGGAAAATTAATTAACTGCATGGTTCCTCGAAGTTAGGCTAAATAACGCAATGGGTTGGTGTCATAAAGCCTATGGGAATCTTACAGAAAACCTCGTGTCAGTTTTATCGCCTGGTTATCAGTCGACAAAACTGATTTTGGAGTTTGAAAAATTTTCCAGGGATCGTTTTTACGCCATTGGCGTAGACGTTACTTCCGATTCGGGGTAAAGTCACGTAGAGAAAATGTCATTTAGGGAAAAATTCAGTCGGTCACGAGCAAACGAGACAGGCCAGGATGAATCCTGCCCGATACGAGATCTCGCCTAGGGAAAAATTCCATCTGCGGACAGATTCTTCCTATTTATTTTCTTCCCAGCTAGAGCAATCGAAGCATCCGATGGAAAAGGGATACACGAGTCAAAATGACATCTCGCGCGTTTTATTGGGCTGTCTATTATCCGATAAGAATTTTTCTTTCTTTCTTTGACAATCACTGACAAAGGATTCGAGGATGATGTATTGCGTTATTCGCGATTTTTCTTTCTACCTTTTGACTCGTTTCACTCACTTTTACACGGTCTTTGTCCGATTATTTATTCGACCAGAAATATATGATGGTATATTTATACGCGGTTTTTCCTTTTACCTTTTAACTCGTTTCATTCAATTTTACACGGCCTTTGTTCAATTACACCATTTTCTTTTTATGCCTTTTATTCGTGTTCGCGCCATTTTCTTAACACATTTTTGTCTGTTCTCATCCTCAGACCCAGGCAACCGGAAAATGTTGAGAAATGTTGCTATCGAATGCGATGACGAACTTTAAATTGTTTTTTCCATTGTTTCCGACGGTTTAGCACGAGTTTTATACCTCGCTGCGAATCAATTGATTTACGACTTCTCAACGCGGTTTTTCCTTTATACATCTCTTATTTTCACAGGCTATCCGCCGGGCAAAAAGAATAGAAGATATACATCTCTCTAATAAATTTTAAAATCCGCGGGTGGAGCCTCTGCTGGATGAAACAAAGACGAAAAATTTCACTCCCCATTAAGCTTTGCAAACGAGAGACGAAAATAATGATGCATGGAGTATATAATAAATAATTAAAAAATAACTCGAGACAAATTTTCTGAATTAAAATATACGTAGAACATCGATGAAAGTGCTGGGATTATTGCTCGCTGTATTACAAGTAGCTTTCTAAAAAGCTTTAGAACATGGAAAAATTTTAATCTATATTATGGTATTCGTTTCCAAAGGATTAATTCGCCAAAATCTCTCCGTTGCGAGGAACGATGTTACATCAATCGTAATGCCAAAAATTCAAGAAATTAAAAAGAAATTTAGGCAGAAACACGACAGTACGAAATTATCTAAAATTACTGAAACTTCTTCCACGCGAAGTGCTACATAATATTCCCACAAAATGAAGTGTTAACCCTTTGCACTTGGTAATTGTTTCGTTACAAAAGAATAGTAATTCGAAGACGTTCTACCATAAAGTTGACGATATCTTTAAAAAGGTAAATAAAAAATCGTATGCAAATTAAGACGTAGAATTATTTTAATTCGACATTCCACGCATGGTTGGGTAATTTTGCCATTAACTGCCAAATGCACAAAAGGTTGTGTAACAGTATAATTATATTCAAATTATGCTTTGTTTTGAAAATATTCGATATTTTTGAAAAAGTCCCAAAATAGGTATCGTTATAAAATGACAAATAAAATCATTTCAATAAGAAACAAAAGACCGAGTAGGTAACAAATTGTTACTATAACCTCTAAATTACATATTTATGCACGGTATTTGATTATAATATAAAAACCAAACCAAAAATATAATGCTTCATATATGACAATTTGGTTCCGTTCAATTTACACGCGAATTTCAAGTTTGTTCGTTCGTTATACACAAACGAAGCACAGAATACACACTTTTTGCTACATACAATATTGACTGATATATATAGAACAAAACTAAACTGTCAGGCATATCAAATATATTTCTCGCGCCGAGTGGTGTACGTAAAATTTCAAAATCCCCAAATGGGGATCGTGGCAGCTAATGGGTTGACATCCATCTTTAGAATTTAACTAAATTCAAAGCGTTAAACGTTAAAAAAATAAAAAAAATAAAAAAAATAATTTAACTACATTCGTTTCGCTGGCAAAAATCGTCTCGATCATTATCGAACAAGGGAGACCCGTTGGCCCCCCGGGGAAAAATTCGCGACGTCACTCGATTTGCACCCCATCTTGACCCAGACAGCGACAACGCGATTCCACACGGATCAAAGCGCGAAGGGTCGGAAAGGTGGTTTCAATCTGCCGTGTTATCTCGCGGGAAGTCGCGGCGACAAAGATGTGTCGCGACACACGCTTCGCGCAATCTAATTCGGAGAGGGTGGCGGAAAGGCGAACGACGTCTGTGCAATTTCCATGGCGCGTGGTTCGACGGATCCGCGGCCGGATAGGAAAACGGGCGAACTGGGTAACCAAGGGGTCCCAGCGCTGCAGTTTTGCCCGGGCTAATCCGTGTCTAATCTAAATCTGCGTCTGCCGACTTACTCCCGCCGCGGCGGTCAGCTTACGTCGCAATTTCTATGCGCATAGATCAGATGTAGCGACCCGGTTGGACAAACACCGACCCACCCCGATGCTCCGGGGTTAGATTTCACGTGTTCCAACACACGAGCAAGCCGCGGAAGAGCCGTCGAGTTTTAATTCGAGCAAAGGGAACACGCGATGTTACGCCACTGTCGGGTTCAAACGAGCTGAAATAAATTCAAGATGGCAGGATTAAACGTGTCCTGCAGATCGTTCACGCTGCAACAACCGATATATAGCGAGTAGCTGAATATACAATTGATGACATATATGCGCAGGATCGTGGTGTGTGGATTGGCTAAAGTAACGTTGCTTTACTGCTTCTTAAAATACAATAAACTTATGCTTATATTATCGGCTACGAAACTAAAGACTCGCTACGGGTACGCTCGACTTTTACTTGTTAGACGCTATCTTGAAGACCATGAAGGACTGCCCTAGCCCGCGCCCTTGCACCCTTATTTAAACCGTTCATCCTCCTCGTTCATACCCGGACTTTCTTCCCCAGTCATGCTCCTTTCTCACGCAACCTCGGTGGGCCAGGCACTTCAACCACTCTGCACGCATCCTTAAACTTTCGCTCGACTCTACCATAAATAATCCTTGCAGTCGATCCTTGCACACATGGTCACTTTCATTCTAAGTCCAGACACACTCGACATTTCCCAGAGCCACGCTTATTCCATTCCCACATATGTAGGATGGCGAAACTGGCTTTGTGACACCAAAAATTCACGAAAGAACACGATAACGAAAACTCGTAAACTGATTTAACTTAGGAAAAGAACACCGAGATAACGAAAACACTCAAAGACACACTGTTCCCACGCGTCGCGAATTGTATCCAAGTTATTTCCTTCTTACGAACGCGTGGGGTGCTCTAGAAGTATTATGGTCTAGAGCTGTTATTGTTGTTTGGTAGCCCGAATGTTAATCTGTTTCTTCCTTACTCCTTTCCCCGGAGTCGCGATGAAGTAGAAGGTTTTACTGTTTGAAAGTTGGAAGTTGACGGTTTGAAAGTTGTGGTTTGACTGTGTCTGGTTGAAAGTTGGAATTTGACTGACCCTTTTGCGCTAGTCAGTTCCTCGCCTTGGCATGTCGATGATGCGCGCTGATTGGTTGTTTAGAAAAATGTTAATTTCCCAATTAGCGGCATCCCAAGTGTCGTGATCACCCCTTCCATACGCCCTTGGCGCGCCTTCTCCTGCAAGGGTGGGATGACACTTGAGCGGGCGTGAGGTCATGGGTTTTTCCCAGGGGTTACGGTGTTCGTCCAGGACCGGTGCGTCGGTAGTTTGTTATCCTGAGCGGGACTTCGGGATGACCCTTCAGAATTACCCAGGTTTATAACACGTCCCTTGGCTATCGAGCGTAGGTGAAACGAAGATTTGAAAGAATATTAGTTTCATTGCCTCCCAATATACCTGAGCCCAACTCTAAAATAGTCTGACTTTCCGATCGTGTTATAAACCTTAGAAATACAGACCTCACGGCTTTATTTAGCGATGCCAAGGCGGGATACTCCTTATGCACCGCGTAACACACACTCTTTTAAAACTCCTTCCAACACCAAGCAACTCACGCTTGTCCTGGTCACAATTAATTTCTAAGGACTCTGTTTTGGTTGTCAAGGACCATGCTTCTTATGCTTTCTGTTGGATATTATAGTGGAAAGTTGGATGTGGTAATAAAATGAATAATTTGGTAGCGAGATAGTAATGTATTCTTGACCATGCACTCTTACAGACTGGAGACGTCATTCGTCAAAAAACAAAAGCACGTCTCCCGCTTGCCCCACCATAGTCATTCCTGATGTACCAAATAGACACAGATAGCGACGTTGCCATAAATCCTGATTTTTAACACTTTCCTTAACCTACGTTTCACCTCCCCATAGAGGAGTCAAGCAACTTAATTTTGTTATATAGAATAACTTTTCCATTTGCTTCTAGAAGATATCGATCGGGTTACAATTTGTTTTTGTTGGCGATTTCGCGATACTTCAGTTCTTGTTTCATTTTTGTTTCACGAGTC
>NW_016908822.1:274609-289812 GCF_001483705.2 Eufriesea mexicana | reverse complement strand
TTGGCTAAAGTAACGTTGCTTTACTGCTTCTTAAAATACAATAAACTTATGCTTATATTATCGGCTACGAAACTAAAGACTCGCTACGGGTACGCTCGACTTTTACTTGTTAGACGCTATCTTGAAGACCATGAAGGACTGCCCTAGCCCGCGCCCTTGCACCCTTATTTAAACCGTTCATCCTCCTCGTTCATACCCGGACTTTCTTCCCCAGTCATGCTCCTTTCTCACGCAACCTCGGTGGGCCAGGCACTTCAACCACTCTGCACGCATCTTTAAACTTTCGCTCGACTCTACCATAAATAATCCTTGCAGTCGATCCTTGCACACATGGTCACTTTCATTCTAAGTCCAGACACACTCGACATTTCCCAGAGCCACGCTTATTCCATTCCCACATATGTAGGATGGCGAAACTGGCTTTGTGACACCAAAAATTCACGAAAGAACACGATAACGAAAACTCGTAAACTGATTTAACTTAGGAAAAGAACACCGAGATAACGAAAACACTCAAAGACACACTGTTCCCACGCGTCGCGAATTGTATCCAAGTTATTTCCTTCTTACGAACGCGTGGGGTGCTCTAGAAGTATTATGGTCTAGAGCTGTTATTGTTGTTTGGTAGCCCGAATGTTAATCTGTTTCTTCCTTACTCCTTTCCCCGGAGTCGCGATGAAGTAAAAGGTTTTACTGTTTGAAAGTTGGAAGTTGACGGTTTGAAAGTTGTGGTTTGACTGTGTCTGGTTGAAAGTTGGAATTTGACTGACCCTTTTGCGCTAGTCAGTTCCTCGCCTTGGCATGTCGATGATGCGCGCTGATTGGTTGTTTAGAAAAATGTTAATTTCCCAATTAGCGGCATCCCAAGTGTCGTGATCACCCCTTCCATGCGCCCTTGGCGCGCCTTCTCCTGCAAGGGTGGGATGACACTTGAGCGGGCGTGAGGTCATGGGTTTTTCCCAGGGGTTACGGTGTTCGTCCAGGACCGGTGCGTCGGTAGTTTGTTATCCTGAGCGGGACTTCGGGATGACCCTTCAGAATTACCCAGGTTTATAACACGTCCCTTGGCTATCGAGCGTAGGTGAAACGAAGATTTGAAAGAATATTAGTTTCATTGCCTCCCAATATACCTAGAGCCCAACTCTAAAATAGTCTGACTTTCCGATCGTGTTATAAACCTTAGAAATACAGACCTCACGGCTTTATTTAGCGATGCCAAGGCGGGATACTCCTTATGCACCGCGTAACACACACTCTTTTAAAACTCCTTCCAACACCAAGCAACTCACGCTTGTCCTGGTCACAATTAATTTCTAAGGACTCTGTTTTGGTTGTCAAGGACCATGCTTCTTATGCTTTCTGTTGGATATTATAGTGGAAAGTTGGATGTGGTAATAAAATGAATAATTTGGTAGCGAGATAGTAATGTATTCTTGACCATGCACTCTTACAGACTGGAGACGTCATTCGTCAAAAAACAAAAGCACGTCTCCCGCTTGCCCCACCATAGTCATTCCTGATGTACCAAATAGACACAGATAGCGACGTTGCCATAAATCCTGATTTTTAACACTTTCCTTAACCTACGTTTCACCTCCCCATAGAGGAGCCAAGCAACTTAATTTTGTTATATACAATAACTTTTCCATTTGCTTCTAGAAGATATCGATCGGGTTACAATTTGTTTTTGTTGGCGATTTCGCGATACTTCAGTTCTTGTTTCATTTTTGTTTCACGAGTCATTCTAATAGAATTGCGTATTCTAAGGGTTAAACGGGGTTTGGATAGCCTAACCTTCTTAAAAATTTATCTAGATTGGTGTTATTTGGTATATTTTTTGTCTATAATTAATGTCTGATTTCGATAATTTAGAATCTTGTGTGAGTGAATTATCGAAGTTTGTTCAGGAAAAAAGGTACCATAATAGAGAAAGGAAATAAGTATGTGAAATTTTATAGTCGATGAAAATTTGTTGTACAAATCATCGAAAATTGATAGCATACCGTTTACGTTTTTCGAGGAGAACCAGCTATTTTGGACAAAATTAACGTAGCAGCGAGAATATTTGGGACGAGTGACGGATAAATGGAATGATTATCGGTGCGAATGACGGATAAATGGAACGATTATCGGCGCGAATGACGAGCTGATCGAGTGATTACCAGCGCGGACTGCGAGCGGATCGAGTGGATGTTTATGTTAGATTATGCGAGGAAAATCGAACGAGTTCTTGGAATGCGCGTGGGATTTTTGGAATTCGTTGCACGAGTGTGCAATGGGAATGAACATGTGTTAGGCAATAAAAGGAGGAAAGCAGCTGTGTAATGAAATTCGTGTGAAAAGAGTCGTGCAAAAGTCAGTGCGATTATTAGTCACGGTTATTAATTTCATTTCACTTTGGGTATTAATAAATGTATTTTAACTCTTTGCACTCGAACGATGATTACTTCACTATTTATTTTAATACCGTGAAACTTAAGTAACGAATATGAAACAGTAATTAGATTAAAAGTACATGTGGAATATTAAAATAAAATACACGTGATTTTCTTTTTTATTTTAGCATAAATGGTATCACCGAGCTTAGGAAAATATAAGAAAAGCTTGGAATTATAATTATAGTTATATCGTGTCTTTATATAATATAATTATAATTATATCGTGTCTTTACAGCGAAAAAATCTTCAAATGCAAAGGATTTCTCTGTCAATTCATATTAATTTTGCGAGAGAAATCTTTATTTTTAATGATATCAGCTTGTATTGGGATTTATTTTATTTTGAGAAAAATCAATTAACTTGATGGTTTCTCGAAGTTAGGTTAACACTAGAACTACCGATTTTTAATGGATACCTAACTGTAACGTGCACAGATTATAGTAATTTCAGCGGTACGATGAATATGAGTGAATATATTGATTACAGTTCTTTCTTAATATTAGGTGATACCAATTTTAGTCTTAAAGCAGGTGTATGTGTTCGGTGAGTGCAGAAAGGAAAATTCTGGGACGAGTCATTTTCACTGGGTTGGTAATTCTAATGTTAAGATCATCTAGACACCCGGTAGACGTGGTACCGCCCCCGTCTAAAGTGTACTCGTGTAAACCGCGGTATAACAAAATCGTGGGCGCCGCGATAAGCCGAATGTATCCTAAGCTTTATGCATGCGTATCAAATATTGATAAGTGGGGAAAAAACGGCGGCGTCGCCAGCTGGAATATCGAAAATCGATTACCCTCGCTTACCTGCTTCGTACCTGGGAGCACGGAGCGCATTGAAATAGATTGAATTTGTACCCGCGCCTGCCGAGAAATTTGCAAATTGCCCGCCGACTCAGAATTCAGTCTCCAACGTCGATTATGAACCGATCCGATAAACGATCCAGCCATTTATACCGTTTCTTCGGCGATATTTTAATCCGGCCACCGTTCCCGATGCTTTATGGCCGCGATAAAGCATCCCCTAATAAAGCAAGCGGCGTCGGTGTAAACATCATTGGGCAACTTGGTCGGCCGATTTATCGCGAACGAACGTTCCATTATCTTTAACGGTTATAATACAATGTTGCGACGACAAAAACTAATTTCCCGGACGTGATAAACGGACAGTCGATAACGATTTCGTAGCATCGTACCAGGGCGAGCATATCGTAATTTTTCCGTTCAACTCGAATTCACGCACACACGCCTCGGTAACCGTAAAAAAGGATCAGGTCTGTGGAAAAATGCATAAACCATCGAGTTTCGATACAGTGCACGATTTTGCATTGTTTCTCCTCATCGGTGCTCGATAAATTGTCCGCATTATTCCGCAACGAACGAGGCTTTCTCAGCTGACGCCATATTGTCCCTCCGCAATGAATTCTAGAGGCCATACGTTTAAGCATGTACCATAAGTATTTATAAGTTTCGTGGAAATAAATAAGGATATAATAATAATAATAATTAATAATAATAATATACTGTATTTTACAAATTCAAAATTTTTGATAGGAACGATTTGATGAAAATTTTAGAAAAGGAGCACGAACCAAATCTTCGCGCAATATTAGTCTATATATATCCTTATATAAATAAAATAGTAGGATATTTAATATCATTAAATTTAATTAAAACTAGAAATACTCTCCCACCGATATTTTTATATAAACAATATGATATATCATTGTTAAATTGAATTAAAATCGAAAGTATTTTGTTATCGACATATACGTAAAATAATAGTGGAATGTGAATTTTAAAAGATTAGAGGAATGTCGTGGAAATAAATGAGGATATAATACTCAATAATAATAATATACTGTATTTTACAAATTCAAAATTTTTGATAGGAACGATTTGATGAAAATTTTAGAAAAGGAGCACGAACCAAATCTTCGCGCAATATTAGTCTATATATATCCTTATATAAATAAAATAGTAGGATATTTAATATCATTAAATTTAATTAAAACTAGAAATACTCTCCCACCGATATTTTTATATAAACAATATGATATATCATTGTTAAATTGAATTAAAATCGAAAGTATTTTGTTATCGACATATACGTAAAATAATAGTGGAATGTGAATTTTAAAAGATTAGAGGAATGTCGTGGAAATAAATGAGGATATAATACTCAATAATAATAATATACTGTATTTTACAAATTCAAAATTTTTGATAGGAACGATTTGATGAAAATTTTAGAAAAGGAGCACGAACTAAATCTTCGCGCAATATTAGTCTATATATGTCCTTATATAAATAAAATAGTAGGGTATTTAATATCATTAAATTTAATTAAAACTAGAAATACTCTCCCACCGATATTTTTACATAAACAATATGATATATCATTGTTAAATTGAATTAAAAGCAAAAGTATTTTATTATCGACATATACGCAAATAAAATAATGGAGGAATGTGAATTTTAAGAGAAGATTAGAGGAATGTCGTGGACAATCTCGCGACACAGTCGGACACTAGCAATCAAGCGCCCTTATGTCAGACGTTGAGACCCGAAGCTGTTACGTCTGATTTATAACGTACCGCTACTACTGCGCGCGGTCCGGCCTGTAACGGGATCAAGCTACTGGCTTCATTTGCATTAATTCGGATCGATCGTCCGCGGCTAACGAACGGCTATCGATTCGAATTATCCGTCACTTTTTTCCCGTTGAAATCCTGTGAAATTTTCGTGCATATTTTGGAAGCTTTGATCGCTCGATTATTAAAGTGTTAAGTATCGATTCCATCGCGGACATTGATTATTAAACTGTTAAATATTAATTCCATCGGTGACTTTGATTATTAAAGTGTTAAACACTAATTTCATACTTTCTTCTTCCCTTTTCAATTTTCCGTGATAATAATAATTAATAATCTAATTAACGAGCTGAATTTGGGATATTAAGTTTCAATTTTGGGGAAAAATTTTTGCACATATTGCATTCGTTACTCGTACTTTTCGATCCTGTATCCATCTTTTCTCCCTTCTTTGTTATCATCCCCATTTTTATTATTATAAAAAATAAATCAGCGAGTAAATAATATAATAATAAAATTAATATAAAATACAATTCGAAGTATCGTTTCCAAAGAATTTTTGATTGACGAGGTTGTGCAGTTTTCCAATTTTAATTCGATCGAGCAATTGTTTCACAAGTACAATGCGAGAATTATGGCGCGTTTTTAATCATTCAGATTCGACACGGTGCTTACACGTCGAAGTTGGATCGTTCGATAGGCACCTTTCAGTTTCAGCTTTTACTTTGCGCTGTTTTATGCTTTATGGTCCTGCCGGCCACCTCGTTCTCCGACACCGAAGAAACCCCATATAGACGTGATTATGGTTATCGATCGGTGGCCCCCAAACGCCGCGAATTATTACTTGTCGGAGACGGTGGCGAATTACCGGGTTACGAGTGTCAAATTAGCGCCAAGTTGACAAATGGGCAAGGTGGCAAATATTTAACGGCCAACGATGGATTATCCACTTCCAAATTCCTGCGTTTGCATACGTTAAACGTCGAATACCAACTAAATCAGGACGTCGAAATATCGTCGCTAAATATTACCCTCTCTATACAAATATCCAACGTAGAGTGACAAAAATTCACGAATATCGCGCCTCTATTTAATCCTAACTACATCAGTTATCTGCCAGGATGCAGAGAAAATAATTGTCACGAAACAGAATTCATAAATAATCATTTAGTCGTAATTAAAATTACAATTTTAACGATATCTGTGTCACTCTTGCTGTTAAAAATATCTAATAAAAAGAAAATAATTAATTTTCTTTATTTTTACATACAAAGGTATATGACAGACTCTTGCGCAAGGACTTAGTTTGACAATGCTTGTCGTTGAATATATACGAGCAATTCGGTATGGAAAATGTTGGTATTGAAACAAACGAGGGATGAATATAATTACAGAACCGATGGAAAAGCAATGGCATCACTGAGGACATTTACATTTCTTATCAAGAAACGTACCAGGAGACCCTATTGCATTTCACGAGTATGTGTACCTCGGTATGCTAAGGGTTGATCAGACATAGCCAGCGCAGAGTTGTTTCCAAGCCGGTGCCAATCGTTTCATCTCGTACCAATGGAGTATCGTGGAGAATCATGGAAGTCTTCTATTAACCGAGCAGAGATCAATGAAATCGAGGCTAACAGAGTCTGGTGAACACTGGGAATTAATAACGAAGAGTAGTATCGAACTCGACGACGTTTGCTTCGGTATCCATAAGTCAGGACTTTGTTCGTCGACTCTAACAGGTGAGGCGGGGTAATTCAATATCTTAGGAGAGGTAATGTCTTTAGGGTTTGACAGTCGTAGCCCCAAGATGAACGTAAACTCTCCATCATCTGGGAAAATGAACGGGACGGGGGTGTAACCGGTGGCGGTGAACGGGGGACGGTCAGAGGGGTGGGAAAGGGGGTGGGAAGGGGGTGGAAAGAGAATCGGGTGCAGGCTGCGCAGTTTCGTCGGCAAGATGGATGAGCCTCGGGTCATTCAGAACGGATTAATTTCAATATCCTGTTAATTTGACCTGTCGCGTCGACCTTAAACGCAGCCAGGCTTAACGTACGCTTCATCCCTTCGTGGTAAATTTGCCGGAGGACGACGATGCCGCTGGTCCTTTCCCGCTGTGGTCACGTTCAGAAGTGATCGAGCTTTAATCGGTGGAAAATAAACGCCGTGCTTCGGTGCCCGTAATTGTTTCGCGCAACTGGTCGTTCGTTCCTACGTGTCTCGTTTTGCGTGCCGTGGATTAGCCGCGGGGGGTGAATTTTCGAGCACTCGTGGATTCCAGTGACGCGGTTGTAATTTCTAAATTTTAGCGTCTCCGAGAGTTACAAATTTTCCGCTTCCAAATTGTCGAATATGCAAGTACGAGGAATTTTCAGATTGTTGATATTTTAAATCTCTGAATCTTTTTCTTTTGACGGATTTTTAAACTTTCGAATTTTAGATTTTCCGAATTTTCGAATATTTATAGTTCCGAATTTCCAAGTTTTCGAATTTTTTAATAATAGAATATTCCAATTTTCGAATTATCAAGTTTTCGAATATAGAAATTTCAGAATTTTCATGTTTCTAATTTCTTAAATATCGAATATTCAAATTTTCGAATTTTTAATCTTGGAATATTCAAATTTTTGAATTTTAAATTTTCGAATATTCAAATTTTTGAATTTTTAATCTTGGAATATTCAAATTTTCGAATTTTTAATATTGGAATATTCAAATTTCCGAATTTTTAATCTTTAAATATTCAAATTTTAGAGGTTTCCAATTTTTTAATTTCTGAATACTTCATTTCCCGAATTCTCGAATCGTCAGTTTTAAATTTCCCTGTTTAAAAATTTTCAAACTTGCACTTGAATTATCGAATCGCTATATTCTACAAAGTTTAAGTTTCTGAACTTCCGTCGCGCAATCCTAAACACTTAATCTTCCTTCGATTACTTTTTATCCGCCAATGGAAGTGATTTACGACACAGCAAGTTTTTCCGCCCTACGATAAAAATCACGGCGATTGTTTCCCTCGCGATTACAAATTTGCCACTTAATCCAAGCAAATGCACGTTTCTCTTTTTCCCGATTTTTTGCTGGAACGACCATAAAAAGAAGCATAAATCGACAACGAATCGCGTCCATGGAGCTGGATGTTATTCGATCGTTGTATATAAAAGGTTTTCAATGAATCCCGTGCACCTGTGAAATCCCGAAGTCGTCGACTCGTCAATGAATTATTTCCTCGTTCATTATTTCTCCCTTTTTATCATGGAGCCGCGGCGTCGAATCATTTCTGATACATTAAACCCTCGACCGTTCAATTCGCGCACGCGTTTCCATTTCTCGCGAGTGCAACGAAATTCCGTTGGCGCGAGAAATTCGCCAGCGAGAGAAGTTTATTTTTAATCCGAAGAAAGTCGGCCGCGCGTAACATCGAGTATTCCAGGTATTTTTAATTAATTTCCACGCGTTCCCGGGGTCTCGTTCGAAAACCTGTCCTATCTCTCGAAACTTCTCGAACCGGACAGAAGTTTTTTTTACGGCCGAACTTCGCGACTCTTCCAAATGCTCGACTTTAAAAATTTTCCCACCGACGACGAAACTGTCCACTTTCGGCTCATCCGCTCGTTAAAACTTTCTCCCCTGCTGCACGCTAATTCGCCGCGAATTTCTTATACCTGTAGTTTTCATTTCGCCGCGACTTCCCGTTCATTAACAATTTCCACCCGTCGAATTTTCAGCGCCCACGTTCCTCCGCGCATCCGGATTTCCGTTCCGATATTTCCCCGAACGCGAACCCCGACAGCCGCTGATTTCGATTACGAACCATTTTTCCACCCCGTCTCTGCGCGGCACAGGATTTATTAACGATCTTCGTTACCTGTCCAAGCTCGGTAACGAACCCGTGCACGCGATACTTGAAAAGTCGCTGCGGTAATTTATTTACTTATTCGTTTATTTTCCTCGCGTCGATAAATTTCAATATCCCCGCGCACAATAAGGACAGTTTCGAGGAAAGAAAAATGGAGGAAGAACGGTCTCGTTTCGAACGATATTAACCCTTTAAACTACGATTTAATTACGAGAAACTGAGCATTGTGCAAATATTTAATTTTAATTAGCCGCTGTATATCTATCTCATTCGCGATAAAGTTATACAAATTTTCAGGATCTGCTGGAATTTTGCGCGCGTTAAAAGCTCGCAACGGCGTATACTCGTTATTGTAATATTGGGGATTAAGAACTGAGCTTTCGGAAAGGACGAACATTTTGCGAAATTATTTTTTGAATTTCGTATTTAGTATCGGATTTCTATAGCACCCCTGCACTTCGTGACGAGTGTAATACTAGCATAAATTCTTTTATCGTTGCAGTAAAAAGGAAATTAATTTTTGAAATCAAGCTTGAGAATAATTTCGCCGCCATTTTGGAAGACGTATTTGCGAGTAAATGGATAAATTAATAAGAAGATTTATTTAACAAGATAACAGCACAACATAAATTGTAACTAAATCTCGTGAAATAAATTAGCTTCTAACTGCGATATAATCTCTCGAGGACTCTCTCACACGCAATATCTATTTATAATGACTGTCATTCAGCTACTGATTGTTTTTTCCGACTCCCTGTCATACTCGTTACACGCACATCCTTCCACACAAACATTCCTCACACTCGTACCACACATTCTATGACAACCATTACCACAGTTCCGACTCCCTGTCATACTCGTTACACGCACATCCTTCCACACAAACATTCCTCACACTCGTACTACACATTTTATGACAACCATTACCACAATACTGTAGGATACCAAAAGAAATCGCGAATCGGCTATTGCCAACAAAAATAAATTGTAAACTGATCGATATTTTCTAGAAGCAAATGGAAAAGTTATTCTATATAACAAAATTAAGTTCCTTGACTCCTCTACGGGGAGGTGAATCGTAGGTTAAGGAAAGCATAAAAAGCGTGGTCCTTGACAACCAAAACAGAGTCCTTAGAAATCGGTTGTGACCAGTACAAGCGTGAGTCGCTTGGTGTTGGCAAGAGAGTTTTAAAAGAGCGTGTCTTTGCGTGTTTTCGTTATCTTGGTGCTCTTTCCCCAAGTTAAATCAGTTTACGAGTTTTGAGTTTGCGTTATCGCGTTCTTGTTCCTTCGTGAATTTTCGGTGTCTCAAGATCAGTTTCGCCATCCTACATCATACCGCAGAGTCACTCTGATAATGGTCGAGTCAATTACTATAATCTTCCTACACCTCGTAGAGGAGATCGCGTATAAATACGTAAATAAATGAAAATTTATCCGAATTTCCCGCCATCAGGCTATCCAGGGGCTGGGCCCCGTGAGGCATCATCCACCTATTAAAAACTTCCGGCTGTCAAATTTCTCGTCTCGCGAGCTCCATCGTGTTCCCTTGTAACCTATCCATCCCTCGGGGTTCGTTACTTCGTTAAACAAACGGAAAGCTGCAAAATGGTCGGTGTATTAAGCGAGGAGCCGCGTTAGAGGGTAATTTCAGCGAGATCATCGTGAGTGAGCTGCGCATATAAACCCGGGGCAAAGAGTGCCTCCTAAGTTATGTATCTTCTGAAAGCCGATGAAAGTTGGAGAGGGAGAGAGCAATTTAAAGTTAGCCCCCGCATGTGAAGCTTTAAGCAGCGAGGCCGAGGGAGCATACCGGAAATCCGAGCCCTCGCCTCGCCTAGTCGAACGGTAACTTTTGTTCCGACCCTGAATACCCATTGTAAAACGATCCATTCTTGAGCAGCGTGTCGGTACAAAGGGAGAACCACGCTATCCGCCCACCCGGCGTGATTTATCGATCGCACGGCCAATTATTTCGGCCTGTTTAATTGATCAGAGACGCCGAGGGCGGCCATTTTTCTTCTTCCCGCGGCCGCTCGGAAGATGGAACGTCGGACGGGCTGAAGACGGGACAAGCGGCCTGAATTTCATTAATCTCCACCGCGTTCATTCGACCCCTATTAGGTCTCGGTTAGCACGGATTCCAGAGAGATTACTGGTGATTGGATATTAGGGGTCGAGACGAGATATCGGGCTAGGTATAATTAAATAGAGTTCCGAAACGATAGAGGGCTCTTCACGGCTGCGAGTTCAGCTATGCGTATTTATGCGAGATATTGCTATGCAACTGCAAGAGTTTTCTGGATGTTGACTGTGTCTTGGGTGTCTATTGTGACCAGGTAATTGACAGAGGTTAGGAAATCTTGGGTGTGTTCTGCGAGTTTTACGACTTTTCAAACGTGGTCTCAAAGTAGGCTCGCTATTTTAATATTTGGGTAGCGATTTTTGATATTTCGACATTTCGTTCACTATGAAAGGGGAGCCTGATTCAGAAAGAGGACTGCGAATATTAAAGGGAAAGTGGTGTTTTAAAATAGTTAAGTTTGGGACATAGACGCTATTAATTAACCCATTGCACTCCTAATTCTTTCAATTCTTTTTCCCATGATACCTTCTTATTTTAAGCGTTTTATTTTATATTTGGAATACAATTTACATTAATTTTTGTTACCAATTATATTCGCAATAGCATTAACCCCCAACCAAGTAGTTAGGAATAGTTACTATCTTAGAAACAGAGTTTTCTGGATGTTGACTGTGTCTTGGGGTCTACTGCGACGAGGTAATTGACAGAGGTTAGGAAACCTTGGGTGTGTTCCGCGAGTTTTACGACTTTTCAAACGTGGTCTCAAAATAGGCTCGCTATTTTAATATTTGGGTAGCGATTTTCGATATTTCGACATTTCGTTCACTATGAAAGGGGAGCCTGATTCAGAAAGAGGACTGCGAATATTAAAGGGAAAGTGGTGTTTTAAAATAGTTAAGTTTGGGACATAGACGCTATTAATTAACCCATTGCACCCCTAATTTTTTCAATTCTTTTTCTCATGATACCCTCTTATTTTAAGCGTTTTATTTTATATTTCGAATAAAATTTACACTAATTTTACCAATGTTACAGATTATATTCGCAATAGCATTAACCCCCAACCAAGTAGTTAGGAATAGTTACTATCTTAGAAATAGAGTTTTCTGGATGTTGACTGTGTCATGGGGTCTACTGTGACCAGGTAATTGACAGAGGTTAGGAAATCTTGGGTGTGCTCCGCGAGTTTTACGACTTTTCAAATGTGGTCTCAAAGTAGGCTCGCTATTTTAATATTTGGGTAGCGATTTTCTATATTTCGACATTTCGTTCACTATGACAGGGGAGCCTGATTCAGAAAGAGGACTGCGAATATTAAAGGGAAAGTGGTGTTTTAAAATAGTTAAGTTTGGGACATAGACGCTATTAATTAACCCATTGCACTCCTAATTCTTTCAATTCTTTTTCCCATGATACCTTCTTATTTTAAGCGTTTTATTTTATACTTAGAATAAAATTTACACTAATATTCCTAATTCTTTCAATTCTTTTTCCCATGATACCTTCTTATTTTAAGCGTTTTATTTTATATTTTGAATAAAATTTACACCAATTTTACCAATGTTACCAATTATATTCGCAATAGCATTAACCCCCACCAAGTAGTTAGGAACAGTTACTATCTTAGAAATAATTTAATAACAATTCACAGGTAAAACCGATCATATATTGTACATACAACTGACAGGTACACGGCTCATATAGAAGCTCGTCATAGTAATTTTAATATACGCGTAGAAAGATTGGAAACTCATTTATCCCACAAGCTTTCAGCACACCCCGAGCTCGCAAACTTTTATCGGCTTCCACGCAATAGTTTGTAGAAATTTCGCAGGAAGAATCCATTAATATTCCACTAAAAATCCTCGCGTTACATTCCTCCACTTTAAACATCGACTTCCCCGCGTAGCCGCGAACACACACAAAGAGGCCGAACTTCAAACGCTTTGGAAAAAAGCAAAAATTTGAAACTCATTTATTCCGCAACCTTTCAGTACAACCCGAACTCGGAAACTTCTATCGGTTTCCAACGCGACACTTTATTAAAATTTCACGGAAAATCCCGGGGTATTACATACCCTGGCTTTAAACATTAACTTTGCCAAGAAAAAGGTGGAACTCGAAGCCTCGTTATAATTTCCAACGCGCGCCATACCTCTCGCGAAATTTATCTCTCGATGGCGATAAACCGTGAAATGCAGTTCGAAACGTCGGCGACGGTTCGGCTTGAATATGAAAAAGCAACGGGGGCAGACAGGGGGGAACAATCGCGTTAAACGAAACCGTAGTCCCTGTTCCATTTTGCCGGTCGTGAAAGCGTAAACATTCGTTTAACCGACAATTTCGCGCAGCGAAAAGAACAGAGGACGAGAAAAGGGAGCGTTTGCCTATTTTTCCGCGGCGTCAGCGAAGCGGCACGACGCTTTGCCACACGGATTACACAGGCATAGAAAGCGGCGCGAGGAGGGGGGTTGGTCGTTATCAGCGCGATTTGTTTCGCCGCGACGCGACGCGGGAAAATAATCCGCGCGGCGGAGGGTACGACGGGAAAAAGCCTTAAGCCGTTGCGTGGCTGGCTCGCGCGTGCAAACAAACCTAGCACGGGGCTCTTTCAGGAATTACGAGCACTCCGTGACAATTCCCACGCGTTTAACAGGCTAAAACGGCGCGGGAGCCCCCATACCACGGCGAAGGCGGTTTTAAAGCTCCGCCGCCATTGTTCCGTGAAGTAGACGGCCAGAATGGATCCTCTCGCGCGGGCTTTCAGGATAATAGCGACGAACGTCTCGTCCACGGGAAAAATTCCGCGAGCTAAGTGTCGGCAGGGACGCGCGCGGGGCTTCGATCCAGGCTCGAAGAATCGATGTCTTCCGCGAGACCGAGAGCGCTGCTGTCGGTGAAGTTATAATCGAACGCGTGAAGAATGGCAGGCGTTTGTTGGGATAAGAGCGAAGTGGTAATGGACGACTCGCGGGATAATATTATTTGACGTATCGTCCACGTGGTTCTTCCCGTCGATCCCGTGGAAATCGAACCTCTTTCCGTAATCCGCTCTTTCACGGGGGGACACACCGTGTAATTCGCGCAGTTGGCTTTTTACGTCCGCCATTCCGTCATCGACTTTGCGGATCCCTTTGTCCTCTCTTTGTTTTCATTTCCGAGTTTCGTGCGTGGCTTTTCACCGCTTCCCGTCGTTACAGTTACAGTTACGTCATCCGCCATTTTGGAAACCGATATCTCTTACGCGAAAAATTCGTTCGTTATATATTATTTAATTTTGTGACTTATTCGGGATTGCGATTAATTTCGTATATCAACCTCGTTTAACTATACCTCGTATCATTCGCGAGAGTAATTAAACGAGCTCGGCCATTTTTGCGACAAATTGAAATAATATCGCGGTAAATTTAACGATATCGTTACAGCAAGGTATAGTTAACCCGAAATAACTGATTCCAGTCTTGTCACGTTTAGAATTACCGGAAGCAGCCAGTTGATTTTGATAATATTAGCATTACAGCGCTGATTACTGCCAACGATAATTACAATCCGGAGTTTCATACGAAACATGGGCCCGGCAAACTGACAGCGTATAGAACGTAACACGCTAAAAAGCGTAGTGAACACGGATGAGCAAACAGGTAAACAAACGAATACATAGGAAGGGCGGAGGAGCGTTGAAACTCGCATAACATGACCGCTGCATTCGCAGGCACGGAAGCGTTAATATTGACTCTTACCGAGATAGTCGATCTTCAGCGTGCTGCTTTAATTAATATAATTCGCGAGTACCATACCCTGGAATACAACTCGGTAGTTTCGAAGCTACCAGGCCTAGTTGTTCAATCTAACCTCGCCCAATATGCCCGAAAGGAGTCGACAGATCCCTGACACATCCTTGGTACGCATCCTGGCTATTCTCTGTGTTCGGCTGCAGCCGTTATTGCGCTATAAACTCGACGGGTCTCCAGGCCAGGTCTCAAATTTGGACTGTAGCACCATCATTCTCACCTTTGGCACTAGATGGATTCCCATTTTGAGGACTTAATCGCGAGTCCTCGGAAAACCTCCAATTCCTATATACATAACTTCTCGGCCTTCCAATAGTATCCGAGTCTAAGACAGTCTCGGCCTGCTAGGTAGGTTAGGTTAGGTTGCGTCCACGTAGTGACCGCGTGGACTGAAATTTGGCGTGTGGGCCCACATCTTGGGCATGCCGCGGGGGTG
>NW_016908822.1:268575-274593 GCF_001483705.2 Eufriesea mexicana | reverse complement strand
CGGAAGAGTTCCCGGAGCACTACTCAGCGCGGCGAGGATAGCTACCGTGGGGGTTTTAGTGGGTAAAAATCTCACATAACCTCACCCCCTCTCCTACAGAGGTGGGTATCTTTCGAAGATTTCCCCCACGTAAAAAAGAAAAAGGTTAGGTTAGTCTAGGTTAGGTCTATCATGTGACTAGGCAAGCAGGAAACACGGCAATTTTGTATAACACGGACGACATTCGTGACAACGCGTCAGAAATGAACACAAAATTATCTAAAATAGACCAGGAATATTCGAATGCTAGAAATACAAAGAAATATTGGTAGCTCGATACGCGTTAAAAGCAACTTGTATATAATTGTTAAGAAACATTGCAAGCAGTCATGTACCAATAAACAAATGAAGCCCAACAGCCTTATCGATGAGTCCACTAGCAGGCCCGGGACCAAACGCAACCCTTCATTTTCCTACTCGTCCTTTCTAGCACCACCACCATGGAGGATACTTGTGACTAGCCCGACTTCAACAACGTGGAGGAGGATCCCTACAGGACCAAGAGACAATCGCGTTCGTGCACAATTTTATTCCCTTCTCGATCTTTTTTCACCCTCAAAGGCAAAATCTTTGCATCCCCGACTGCGGGTCCCAACCCACCACGTCAGCACTGACTGCAGACCGACGAAAAAATACACGAGCCGTCTTACCGGCTCTCAAACACTCGAAACCGCTTTTCACAGACCTCTCGCACCGTTGTTGGGGTAAGCAGCGATGACGAAATTAGCACGAAAGCGAATAGGGAGAGGTTAGAGGGCGAATTAGCCGTGTTTGCGCAGTCGTCGGTCGGGACCGGCAATCCCAGGTCGTTCTCGTTACGCATAAATGACCGAGGTTAGCGAAAACGAAGACGGAGATTCGCTGATTGCGCGCGTTCATCGGGACGGATTAGCGTTTAGCGCATTGTGCGAGGGGAAGCGGCGCCGGAGGAACAAGTAGACTTCCGGTGGCGAAGACGCGGCGGAGGAACGATGAGAATAATCTCGAGGATCCCGGCGGCTGGATTTATGGAGCACGGGTTAGAACCGATGTTGAATTCCTGCGAAACTTGCGCGCTATTGAAACACCGAAACTTGGGTTGCTTTAGCCGCGTTTAATTAGACTTTCGTGGTCGCGACACGAGGAACGTTGAAACGTATCTAATTCCTCGGCGTGGATAGAAATTCACGCGTCGATTACCCGCGTCCCATTGTCCCTGGAGCTTCGTTCATCGACGAAACAACGTTCGCGGCTTACGTCGACCGAATTAATTCCACGGGTAACCGTGTCTCGATACGGCGTTTATTTTCCAGTAAACCGTATGCTTCTCTGGCTCCGCTTCTTCTCCGCTTCGATAACGCTCCTGCGCGCGTTTTTCTACGCGCTGATTTAACTTCTCTCGTGGGATCCTGCGAGAATCTCTGCCAAATGTCTGTCGAATTGTCGTCGAATTGTCGTCGAATTGTCGTCGAATTGCCGGCGAATCTTTGTGGAATCTTTGTGGAATCGTTGTTGAATCGTTAACCAATCGGAGTTGAATCTTCGTTGAATTCTTGCTGAATCTCTGTCAAATATCTGTCAAATCGTTGTCGAATTCTCGTTGAATTTCTGTCGAATCGTTGTTGAATCGTGAATGAATTGTCGTTCAATCGTTACCGAATCGTTGTTGAATCTTTATTGAACTTCTGTCAAATCTCTGTCAAATACTCGTTAAATACTCGTCGAACTTCTGTCAATTCTCTGTGAAATCTCTGTCGAATTCTCGAATTCTCGTTAAATTTCTGTCAAATGTCTGTCGAATCGTCGTCGAATTTCTGTCGAGTTGTTGTTGAATCGTGATCGAGTTATCATTGAATCGTCACTGAATCGTCACCGAATTGCCACCGAATCCTCATCGAATTTCTGTCAAATCTCTGTCGAATTCTCGAATCTTCGTTGAATTTCTGCCAAATGTCTGCCGAATCGTCGTCGAATTTCTGTTGAATTGTTGTTGAATCGTGATGGAGTCATCATTGAATCGTCACCGAATTGTCATCGAATCCTCATCGAATTTCTATCAAATCTCTGTCGAATTCGCAAATCCTTGTTGAATTTCTGTCAAATGTCTGTCGAATTGTCGTCAAGTTCTCGTCGAATTTCTGTCAAATCTCTGTCGAATTCTCGAATCTTCGTTGAATTTCTGCCAAATGTCTATCGAATCGTCGTCGAATTTCTGTTGAATTGTTGTTGAATTGTTGAATCGTGATCGAGTCATCATTGAATCGTCGCCGAATTGCCACCGAATCCTTATCGAATTTCTGTCAAATCTCTGTTGAATTCGCAAATCCTCGTTGAATTTCTGTCAAACGTCTGTCGAATTCTCGAATCCTCATCGAATTTCTGTCAAATGTCTATCGAATTGTCGTCGAATTTCTGTCGAATTGTCGTTGAATCGTGATCGAATCATCGTTGAATTGTCACCGAGTCCTTATCGAATTTCTGTCAAACCTCTGTCGAATTTTCGAACCCTCGTCGAATTTTTGTCAAATCTCGGTGAAATCGTTGTTGTATGAACGTTGAATCCTCGTTGAATCGTCGTGAAATCGTCGTCGAACCGAGGTGAGTTGATACACAATTAAAACTAGCCAATTAACAATCAGTCGGTGGCGCATCGCGCGCATCGATGAAGTTTCTTTGCCCGGCGTAATTGCCGTTGTTCGTCAGCGGATTGTTCGTTAATTAATATGAAAAACTCGCGACAGAGACACGGAGCCGATTTCCCTTGCAGTTTGCACCGATACGAAGGTGGCTAGCGATTAATTACACGGTTTTTCCGAAATATCCGGCTCGGCGTGGTCGTTGGACGGGCGCAAAGGGAGAGTTTATTAAGACCATAATACCGCTGAGTTAGTAGACCAGAGGATCATTAAATTTGATTTACGGGATTCCAGTCTCTGTAGTTCATAACAGATTGTTCGATGCAAATATATAGTAAAGCGATACTACCGAAGAATCAATAGCACTGGCGAAACAGCCAGATATTGCACGCTGCCGCTCGTCTACCGGGTGTTTTCGGAAAACACGCCGCTCGTAAACCGACGGGATCCTGTCAACGTCTGCTCGAATCTTTTCGACTCCCATCTACCGGCAAATTTCCCCGAAATCCCCGTTTTCCGCGCAACGGAACGTGAAATTACGTTACCTTCTATCCGCATTTACCTTCTCAACGACAAACGACCGCGGATTTTCTATCGTTTACGGCGATTAAGAAAAACAATGGTTTTTAATCCGCGCGTATTTTAAGCGCAGCTTTGTACTCCTCGTCGTAAAACCGTGAAATATTTTCGCGTAATAGTGTCCGAGAGAAATTGCTTTCTCTCCTGGTAATCCGCTGTCTTTGTGCCTCACTCGGATATGAAAATTCGAAGGATCCTCGCGTGAAAGGCTACGTATCTCGTGATGGAGAGTATCGATATACCGTAGATGCATCTCGCGGATAGATTTCACGGATAGATCCCGAGGAAAGATTCCGTGCACGAGGGAACCGTCTTTAGAGATCGCGATGAGAGTATCGAAACTTTTGTTTGGCTATAAACGAGCTGCTTCTCGAGCTGGCGATCGAATTCCAGATGAAAAAGTATCACCACGGTCGCCTTTCCGCCAGCGTGCCGTGTCCCCGGTCGAACAAAAGACAAACAAGGGACAAACAAAGCGGATACCAATCGTGTGTGGAGTTTGGAGAGGACGGGATCGTGGCGCCACCCACCATGCTGGATTAAATCGATCACTTTATACCGTTTGTCCAGAGTTTCAGAAAGTTAAGGAAAATGTAGTTTGATTCTTTCAACGCCTCCACTGCCGTGTTTTCGTGTCTCGCGTGATCAGTCCAGGCAGTCGCAGTGGAATTTTCGTTATGGTATTCGGTGGCATTTAACTCGAGTAATATAACACGTACTAATTTAAATCTCTGATCGATCAGGAGTGCAATTTTTGTAGGATTGTTGGGTGGCAGCAAATCGACGGTGGTAAATAAGAAATAGGATTTATTGCGAACTAACTTATTCTGATTTTACGACTTTCACACTGACTATCTCTTAAAGTATTGTTTCGTTTCACAGGGTGCTGTTGCACCCTTATTTAAACCCTACACTTTGTTTTCGCCTTATAGTCATACCTAGGCAAGAGGTACTGTCACAGGCGGTGACTTTATACCCTAATCGTGCCATGCTCACCATTCCTGCATATTTGTATTTTACTCCTCTGCACTCTGAGCAATTTTTAATATAATCTACCAGCAACTCCAAGTCATTTTATCTTTCCTGTTAGCTTTTATAGTACTATATTTAACGTTTAAATAGCATTTCATTTTCATCAGTTCTTCTGTCAATATGTGTAATATCTATCAGGAAGCATATAGTAACCCTGTGCTTCGGGAATTTTATCTAACAATATTTGATATAAATCCAATGGAATTCTAGTGGTACAGCAGTGGCAATGGAATTACAAACTATTTTATAATGTCGCTATAGAGTCCAAAGAGTTAATTGTACGATAAGTTAGGCTGAACATCGACAAGGGGCCCACATCGTGCCCCGTCGACCGCGAGCCCTGATGAAGGCTGATGAGTAGTCGTGGAAAACATTATACCGGCGAAATAACAATGGCTGACAAGTGGCAATATATAAATAACAACGATCGGAGGAGCAGAGACATTATTAGTTAATTTAAATGTCAAAATTTATTATTTGTTAATTTAAATGTTAACTTAAAGTGTTAAAAGAAGTGTCTAAAGCTCTTAATCGAAATTTCCAGAAATTTCTCGCAATCCTCTCACATAATGGTGTCTATATTTTTAATTTGATTAATTTTTCAGTCAATGATATTTAATTATTTAATTTACTAATAGAAATACAAACGTAGGATTAAAAGATCTCACACCAAAGTCTCGAGCCAGTTTAAATTTTAAGAAAGCAACTCTGATATAAGATTTTATGCAACGCTATATAGTATACACTTTTCATATCACAGGCAGATATTGGTACCTATGATACGGCATACTTTTCATAGTCTTCGCACAGGCGTAAAAATAAAAAATTCGAAGTTTAGTATAAAAATAAATTCTTTAAATTCCCTTAAATCACTATATCACTCTCCTCTTAAATCTTCGATTATTCGAGTTACCCTAATTCGACGCGTGTTAAAACAAATGTGATCGCACCCCAAGGAGGATGAAAAATTCCTTAAATTCCCTTAAATCACTATATCACTCTCCTCTTAAATCTTCGATTATTCGAGTTACCCTAATTCGACGCGTGTTAAGACAAGTGTGATCGTGCCCCAAGGGGGATGAATCTAAGCCCACTTTTGCGACTCTCCGCCATTTTACGCGATACCATCTGCCGCTATCTTCCTTTTTCCTCTCTTCCTAGACTATATCGATCGGAAAGGCGGGAAACACGTTCGCGACAAATTGAAACAACTCGAGCCTATTACGGAAACTCGCGTACGTTCTTCCTTCTCGAGCCAGGTTCCATACACACAGCGGGTGCACGCGGTGTGCATGGGATAAAAATTTCACCGGCAATTTTATCAATTCGTTGAGCGAGGTTTCCTAAATGGATTCGAGGAATTTTCCCGGAAATGCGATACAACCGGACATCGGGAAGATAGGGACCGGGACGAAGGTTAATTTTGGGACGAAACGCGAAATATTCCGGAAAAGTAGCGTTAAATTCGACAGCGAAGGAGGAGGAGGAGATTATTGGAGGAGAGAATCCGGGAGAAAGATAAGGGAAGATGGTCTGGCTGAAAGGTATTATCGATGCGTGAAAGGTTTTCGCTTTTCGAGGGCATCCACTGTTTTATGCCGCGACTACGTGAGCGGGGTACAGAAGAACGCGGTGAAATGCAGACTTCGTGGGTCCGGTGTAGCTCCTTTTCGTGTCAGAAGCGGACAACGGGGAACAGAAACTGGCTAGAGTATTGCGAAGTTTAAACAGTCGCGATGGGATGGCGGAAGGA
>NW_016908822.1:266100-268557 GCF_001483705.2 Eufriesea mexicana | reverse complement strand
AGCAGGAATTCCGGCGTCGAATAAACCGATGTTCTAGATATGCCACTTAAACGAAATTGTCAGTTTTACGTTGGCCGAAGAAAGCCGGAACTTTCGTGCTTGTGTAAATATCGAGGAGTCTTGGAGGGTGAGGCTGGAGAAGGGGAGGGAAAAAGGTGGAGAGGAAGATGGTACCGCGTGGTGGAGGTGGATGGTTTGGAAAAATCGATGATCGAATTTCATTCGGTTTGAAAAGAGATAAAAAGCGTCGCAGGGAACGTCTGTGTGGTAGAGAAAGAACGTTCCAGTTTTTGCGTGCAGCCAGAGGAAATAAAGCGACACGAAAAAGTATAGATACGCGGGAAATCGGGGACGTCGAGGCGTACGTGTCTGACTAGTTCGCCGGATACTACTTGCCGTGCTGCGGTTCCCCCTTCTACGAATTGAAAAAGAATTATTTACAATTGTTGGCGCAGGATATAGATCTCTAAACCGAGTATAAAAGTTTTGCAAGGATTCGTTCAGACTTTAAATGTACGGACGGTAACCGAACTTCGGTGCGTCTGATATATCGCGCGATGTACCACTTGTCTCGACTCTGTTCATTCTAATTCTTTTCCACCGAATTATTTACGTATCGAATAATCATTTTCTCTTACTTTAGAGCAATGGAAATTCTTCCTTTTTAATTTTTATACCACAGAAAATTCTTTTTTTGAAATTCCAATTCAGAGAAAATTCTGTATTGTCTTTTATTTTAGGTCACTGAAAATGTATATTTCAAAAAATCCAAGTCAACGAAAACTCTTCCTCTATTCTTCTCAATTCTATGCTTTGTCAATTTTATGTCTACCAATTCTATATTTTTACCGAAAAATATCCCTTCTCTTCAAAAATTCTGAACGAAGTAGGTAATTTGATTATAAAAGAAGATAGAAAGAAACAGATTTTTCTTTGTAATTTTTGTAACAATGTAAATCATAATGTACCAAAGAAAATTGATTTTCAGTGTCAATATCTAGTATCCAAAAAATCTCCAAGACCAAATAATAAAATAATTAAAATTCTTAGACTGTCAGAATTTTCTACAAATTTCTCCATTTCACTAAAATTATCTCGCAATAATAGCAACATCCCCAAATTCTGTTTTCTCAGTTCTATATTTTCACTGAAAATCCCTTCTTTTTAAATTTTAAATGAAGTAGGTAATTTGATTATAAAATAAGGTAAAAACAAGCAGATTTTTCTTTGCAATTTTTATAACAAAGTAAATCATAATGCACCAAAGAAAACTGATTTTCAGTATCAATATCCAGTATCCAAAAAATCTCCAAGACCAAAGAAAGACTAATAAATAATTAAAATTCCTAGACTGTCATAATTTCGCAAACATCTTTGGTGCCCAATTTTCTACAAATTTCTCCATTTCACTAAAATTATCTCGTAATAATAGCAACATCCCCAAATTCTGTTTTCTCAGTTCTATATTTTCACTGAAAATCCCTTTTTTTAAATTTTAAATGAAGTAGGTAATTTGATTATAAAATAAGATAAAAACAAGCAGATTTTTCTTTGCAATTTTTATAACAAAGTAAATCATAATGCACCAAAGAAAACTGATTTTCAGTATCAATATCCAGTATCCAAAAAATCTCCAAGACCAAAGAAAGACTAATAAATAATTAAAATTCCTAGACTGTCATAATTTCGCAACCATCTTTGGTCTCCAATTTTCCACAAATTTCTCCATTTCACTAAAATTATCTTCCAATAATAACATCCGCAAATTCTGTTTTTTCCACTGATCCCAAAATAATCAGCCTCCCATCGAATTTCCAATATTTGTCCACATTCATCCGACAGCAAGTGTACACACAAAGGAAAATGCTCCATAGATGCTTTCCTTTTTCCAAGCTCAAAGATACCCATGAATCTTTTGATCAGGCACACCTGAATAAAATGGGCGTAGCTTCAAACGAATACGAAACTAATCTTCTCCAGCATTTTTTACCATATATTTATCCGCGCAAACAGGTCCAGCCCCGAGAGTCTCAGAACCAAGTTCGAATTTCCGATATTTCCAATTCCTCCGATTCCGCCGGCGAATAATAATTATCCCTCGAACCACGCCGTTTTCCCCCGCCAGTCCCACCGATTTACATACCGCGTCTCTTACACGCCCCGCTCTCAAAACTCGTGCAGTCCGCGCGAGGGCATCGCGCACACGCGTCCGACAATTGCTGCCGGGCCACATTGCCGAAATTCTGCCCCCTGCCGCGCATTTCACGGGGAAACGACGCAACGTCAGGCTGGTTATTCGCCGAGGAATCCAATTGTCGCGCGTCCGAGGCGACGCTGGGCCGTTGGCGAGCGGAATTAGCCTGGGCCCGCGGAAACGACGCGTTCAAGAATGTGTCAGGGTCGTCGCAGGACATCCGCGTCACGCGTCCTCGGGGTCTCCGGCCGCGTGTATCCAGC
>NW_016908822.1:254659-265868 GCF_001483705.2 Eufriesea mexicana | reverse complement strand
TCGCGATAACTCTATATTCGCGATAACTCTATATTCGCGATAACTCTATATTCGCGATAATTCTATACTCGCGATAACTCTATACTTGTGATAACTCTATACTTGCGATAATTCTACACTCGCGATAACTCTATACTTGCGCTAACTCTATATTCGCGATAACTCTATATTCGCGAAAATTCTATACTCGTGATAATTATATACTCGCGATAACTCTATATTCGCGATAATTCTATACTCGCGATAATTCTATACTCGCGATAATTCTATACTCGCGATAACTCTATACTCGCGATAATTCTATACTCGCGATAATTCCATACTCGCGATAATTTTATACTCGCGATAATTCTATACTCGCGATAATTTTATATTCGCGATAATTCTATACTCGCGATAACTCTCGATCCTTATAGAACGATCGAGAGCGTAGGGCACCGAAAGATGGAGGCCTTCACGCACGAGGAGTCATCAGTGACCACTCAAGAAGAGATCTTCGAGTAATTAGCGACTATCCTTCGTGTGAAATAAACCTTTTTCAAGGCAAATTTTGAGTTTTTGACCTGTATTACTTCGTATAAACCTTGCCACACTCCTTACATTAACAAGGTTCGTTTATATTTATTTGACAAAATGACGGATTTCCAATTTTTCGATTTTGTAATTGCAGCTGACTTTCTTCTTATGGGACTCGATATTTTTTTACACGATTTTAAAATGACTCGGGCTCTATTGACGCTTCGTATTCGAGAGACACCCTTCACTCGCCATTTCATAAAATTTTAGGGATCGATATTAATTAATATGTGAAATTTAAGATAACGTAAATCAAATAATTTTACGTGTCAATTATTATACTATTTCTTATTTACTGCCCCCAAAAAATATCGTCAGTGCAAAGAATCGATCTTTGTTCATAGAAATGACGAATCTTTTATTTTTTTGTAATTATAATACTTATAATTTCCCCTTTACAAGATTAGGTACTCGTTTTTAAGCGATTTTAAAATTGCACGGTCAGCTTAGGTTAGGTGGTATATATTTTATCTCATTTCTAAAAGTTGACAGACCTCGAAAAGAAATTCGTACTTCCTGGTGGTGCGTTTAAAAAAAGAGACGCGTTTCAATGACTCAATTTAAAACATTAGTCGCAAGATGGGATTATACATGTCCCACTCTGCAATTCTGTGCAACTTGGCTTTTTATTTCCTTTAAAATCGCGTGCTCCAAAGAGTTAAAGGATTTTCCACTTCACGCTGGTTTATTAAATTGCTTGGTTATATACTTAGCTTACGCGAGCAACATCCTCTGTCAGATTTTCTCTACTTGAACTCTCAAATGACCACCATAAACCTATCCTACCTTCGTGCCTCTCTAACTTACGCACAGAGATAATCAAGCGACTGTACAAAGCTCGGAAGTTTGCAAGTGACAGAACTGCGGGTCTGTTTGACCACAGTGTAACATATCCACCATCTATAACACAATCTTACAGGCAGATCACGCGAATTTTCGTCACTTTCGCAAACAGCATCCTACTGCATTCTGCAAAGAAGACAGTGGTATAAAGAAAACGAAAATTCACATTTTCTTTCATGATTACAGACACCAGGCGCGCGAATTTTGGCCTAAAATCTGTCAAAAAGTGTCAATAATATTTTATTACATCCTATAAGAAGTAGAATAAACGAAATACACCAAAATGGAAGAAACTAACAAGGCAGTCACACAGAAATACCAACTTCAGTCTAAAAACTGTCAAAAAGTGTCATAACTGTCAATAGTATTCTATTACATCATATAAGAAGCAGAATAAATGAAACACGCCAAAATGGAAGAAAACAACAAGGCACTAATACAGACATACCAACTTCGGTCTAAAAACTGTCAAAAAGTGTCATAACTGCCAATAGTATTCTATTGCATCCTATAAGAAGCAGAATAAATGAAACACGCCAAAATGGAAGAAAGCAACAAGGAACTAATACTGACATACCAACTTCGGTCTAAAAACTGTCAAAAAGTGTCATAACTACCAAAAGTATTTTATTACATTCTATGAGAAGCAGAATAATAGAAACACACCAAAATGGAAGAAAGCAACAAGGAACTAATACTGACATACCAACTTCGGTCTAAAAACTGTCAAAAAGTGTTATAACTATCAATAGTATTCTATTACATCATATAAGAAGCAGAATAAATGAAACACGCCAAAATGGAAGAAAACAACAAGGCACTAATACAGACATACCAACTTCGGTCTAAAAACTGTCAAAAAGTGTCATAACTACCAATAGTATTCTATTACATCCCATAAAGAGGAGAATAAACGAGACACACCGAAATGGAAGAAACCAACAAAGCACTACCACACAGACATACATCCAGGATTAATATCAATTATTTACCATAACACTAAAAGAGTGTTTCGCTATAAGTGTGTGCATTCCAATCACTATACCAAGAGTACTGCCTCGAAGAACATGAAAGATTCTCAATCCCAGGGTTAAATTCATCTATTTAAAATGAGACAAAGATAGTGTCCAAGTAAATAATCCCTCTGTCAAATTGAAAACACGGTTTCCCAATGAATCGAAGATGAAATGGACCATCGAAGTCTGACCCCTGTCAAAGACGGACCTCACCCCGCGCCACTCCGAATGCAAACTCCGTGGCTCTACAGGGGATACTCGAACACGCTCACACCCTCTCGCGAATATTCCGACAATCACACCGTCCTCCTTAATCCCGTAACAAATTGAAACCCCAGCGATGCCACTTCTTCGATCGAAGAATAAGAATCGATACAATAAAATGTACGAGCAACGATCGTTCATCGATTCGCGCGACGCGTTAATAGCATTTCTCATCCGGGTTGCGAGTAACGTCCCGACAAATAACGAGCTTGGCGAGATAAGATTGGGAAAACGAAAACCCGGCGCGATCGCGTTACAAAGAAAGCATAATCCTATTACAGCCAAGATTAATCCGCGAACCATGAAATTTTCTTAACGAGTAACCTCATCCGGGTTTTTCGAGTGCCCGTTGTGCACGAGTAGCGGGGGCTGAAGGCTGGAATGGAACTTCGAGACCTTATCCTTGCTTCATTTATAAAACGGAAAGGAAAATTAAAAAAAAAAAAGGAGAGAGAAGGGGAGGGGTGGCGGGAAGAGAAATTTCTAACCGCGTTAAGCTGGCACGAACGAACGGAAGGGGGTGGAAGGAGGGGGTGGGAAAAACGCGAGGGTGGAAAATGAACTGGGAAGTTCTTACGGCAACGAGAGAGATTGAGCAAATAAACAATTCTTAAAGGAGCAAAATAAAATGACGTTGATTAAGGGCGCGAGAGGCGAAGATTGTCCGGAGGTCGGAGGGAGATTTTCCACCAGGGGTTTGCCATTTTAAAGAAGGGCTTCCCTCGGATGTTTTTGCCGGCGACATAGTCCTCTCTCATTAGCTTAACGAAGTTCCTTTGCGCAATTAGAACCTTAATTATTATTATCGTTACAACGGGCCAGCCGCGTTTTTACGCCGCGGTCGGCTATAACTCACCCTCGCCGCGGGAACAGGATGCTTTATAAATTTGCGAAATAGTTGCGAAATCGCGTTAAACGATTTTCGCCGCGACTCGCGCCCAGGACATAAGCGTCCAATTTTTTCCCGCGAATTTTCACCTTTTCGCTTCGTTACACTCGTTATGTAGACGTTATACCGGGTGCCCTATGTAATGCAGGACACCCCTGTAATTGTAGCAGAGAATATTTTACGTGCAATTCGAATGGTACAAAGAATAATACCTTGCATGAGAGAAATTTCTGTTTTAGGCTGTATATCGTGATGTATGGTAAAAAATTCCATTCTTTTATTGATTATTACTAGAATATACTTCCAAATTTACAGTGTAATCCTGGAAATATTAAGGACCCCCGAGTATGCGAATTTGTGGTGTCTACCCACATTTCAAACGCATTTTTCTCGGAAAAATTGGCGAGAAAGATATCTAAAAAATTAGGTTATCAATTCACTTGAAATTTAGGGTATATATACTACAATACGTGTACTCGTAGATAAACTTATAAGATAAGAAAAATTAACTTAAACAATTTTTTTATTCATAAATAGTACAATTTTTGCGAAAGCATCGATTTTTTCTCCAAAGTGCCCTCATTTTAACAATTTTCAACTTTCTCATATTTTTAAAAATTTATCGTCTAACTACGTCCATAAAAAATTGGAAAATTTGTTGAATTTATGTTTTAGTTAAATATCAGAGAACCTGTATACACACTGTTACAACTCCAAATTGTAACCTTTTTAAAATTGAAATAAAAAATTTTTGTGGACTTCTATAGCTATTTAATAACATCCCCTACATTTCAAAGTGAATAAGTAAATATTTATACATTTTTAATACAAATATTTTTACAAGTAAATATTTTACTTTCTCGTAAAAAATTCCGCACATTTTCAGTTCCCATTTTACATCAGGATCCAACCTTAAGGATATTTACTATTTTTGAGAATTATAATTATTTAGTGACTTTTAATCAAGATATTTCGAATTATATTATACCTAGGAGAGATATCGAGCCTAATGATAGGTCAAAGACTCAATTTCCCTACCTCAGTGATGATGGTAATTAATTAAACTATTAATTTATATATTTAATGAACAGGCTGGTAGGTAATTAGAAACGTAGCTGATCATATTACGATTAATAATACTAATTAATATTTAGAATACATAATACACCTATAGCAGTGCGATATAATGAAAGTAAAGTAGGTTAATCGAAATAGAACATAGATTTGGATTCGACAAACTGTTTCTAATTTTCGCATATACAACGTGGTTCTCTCTATGGGAATTCAACCTGACGAAAATATGAAAACACAGGAAAATTCCTGGCTAGTGTTTTAAATAGACTACGAATTAGATGGAACAGAGTGTCGAATGCGACTTGAACAAGACATGTCCAACTAGGTCTGTTGACCCTTGGTGCAATGGATTTAATTACGGAGGTAAGGATGTATGATCTCAGCCACTGCCTACAGATCGGTGACAGGATGTGGACAGAGGACTGATACACCTCTAATCCATCGGAATACATCTGGTAAAGTCACTCTCCCCAGTTTTGACTTGAACATCCTCACAAGACATCCTCGTAATTTCAACCCCCATAATTTATCACAAATTTTCTAGGTACCCATCAAAAATATCTATGTATTTCAAAAAAATATGCGTTCTGTCAGGTACCTATCTATTATACAAAAATATTAGGCGAAGCAAACAGAAATCCATTATTTTTGCATTCAATTTCAGTGCAAAAATAATGGATTTCTTTTTACTACACCTAATATTTCTCTCCAAAAAGTTCCATTTCAAAAGTGGAAATATTCTCGCAGTTATTTTTTTATATCACGAACGACAGGACGAAAAATTATATTAAAAATGAAAAACCGATGATGGGGTGGCGGAATTACTTTGAAAAAAATTCGTAAAGAACGTAATATTGGCTGCAATATATTAAATGGTGAATTTTCGCATGGAGAAACTATTCGCTGCGTGAT
This sequence comes from Eufriesea mexicana, assembly GCF_001483705.2. NCBI lineage: Eukaryota > Metazoa > Arthropoda > Insecta > Hymenoptera > Apidae > Eufriesea > Eufriesea mexicana. Next base: position 260,294 of record NW_016908822.1, on the reverse strand, counting down.
TTTCAGCTGAGGGAATTTTGGACGTTAAATCGGACGTTGAACCGTACCGAACGATTTTACGTTGCAACAAAGTCTATTAAACGCTGGATATTTTGCCTGCCTGCCTGCCACGTGACCCGGCTCTGCGAACTTACCGGGAACCTGAACGATATGACAGATGGATGAAAATAAGGGAGGAAAAATTTCGAACGACCCGCGGAGACGAGGAACAGGCTGCATCGACGCAACAGTTCGAGTCCCGATTACGGCCGCATAAGCCGGATGGAACGGACTCGGTTAATGGAAAAGTCGAATACAGGGCTCCACTGTAAATAAAACTTTCCTTACATTCCGGCTGGATTAAACAGATTATTCATAAAACGGCACTTCCGGTTAGTTAATCGGCGGGGAATTACCGGGGTTAGAAAGGGGTCCGAAAATCCCGAAGGCATCAAGACAAAGGCACGGTCCAATGGTTAAATATTAATCCAGGAAGAGCAAACCGTGATAAACGCGCATTTTTAAGGAAAAGTCGAGGTTCGTCTACGCGTTTGTCCATCGGAGCTTCGAAAAATAAATTCTTTGTTGTAGTAGAAACTTAATAGTAAAATAAACTCTGCGTTGCATGAAAGAAGTCATCTGAGAAACTTGTAGGACCGAATCCTCACCAGCCCAACCATTCTAACATCATGGTAGAAGTAGAGTAAAACGCTTCCCTTATTAGTAGAACTGATCTCTTCCTATTAGCCTGGTCATAGAACATCATGTGAGAAAGAAAGCGAACGAAACAATGAGACAAAGTGAGACAGACGCAAAAATAGGTGCAAGAGCGTAGACTCATCTTAAAGCGTAGTAGTGCTTCCAATTCGTTGTAAGTTAACTCTGAGAAAAGATTTCTTTCGCGGATATCTTAAGCCTATGTTAACGTGTCACGTTATCGAATTTGGAGATAGTAGTTTTGGGAGTGTCATAGAAGAGTGGGTATTACTAACAAAGGTACAGGTGGAGCAAGTGGAACACCCCTCTTGTCCCGCAATCGAACAAGATGACTTCTTTCCGGCAACCTAGTACTTAGGTAGTCTTACTGGTGGGTTCTACCACTAGCAGGCCCAGGACGAAACGCATCTCTTCCTCTTCCTTTCGTCCTTTCTATCATTACTGCCATACCGAGGATATCCTAGACAAACGTGACAAATTGGACAATCGTGGGTGAGGACCCCCTGCACCGTTTTCCAAATTTTCGTTAAAAATTTCGCGATCAATGTTTTCACCCGTGTTGTAGCAAAAATTAAATAGTAAAGTAAACTCTATATCCTAGCGATGCGGGGGCGATCTCTTCCTCTGCGTTTTGTCTTCTGTCTCCAGTTTTCTGGAGACTTCTTGTGACCTGCGTGGCCCTAAACTGACCAGTTCTAACCGTTCCCTAACATGAATTTTTTATTATGCGATAAAATGAGTTATATAATCGTGTTTAATGTATTTTTCGTAGTAGGGGGTCACCGGTGCCCCCCACGGCGCTGTATCCAAGTCGAGTGCTGCCCACTGGTGACGTCCATGGTAGTCAACGCGTTAATAATGATCTATACAGGTTTTCCACCGTTTCCACTGACTACTATTCTCTTTGCGTTATAACCCCTTAATATTCTCGAACTTCTATTTCGAAATAAATAGGGGCGAGAAGAAAGAGGAATGGAAGAAGACTGGAAAACTGACGCGAATGAAAAACATTGGGAATTTAACACACACGTGCCATGAATAAGTTAGTGGTGAAAAAATCTATCACGCATTGAATTTCGAGGGGACAGATTTCCGGGGAAAATAAAGCGGAAAAAGGGAAGGCCGGATAGCTAGAGGAGACAGGGGGTGAGAGACGGGGCAGGGAGGAAAGCTGCGAAACTCGGAAAATTCGCGTTCGAATAGATCACGAATCTGTCGTTTGTGACAAACGCTATTACCAAGCCGGATAACCGCGACGTCGATCGATTGAAATACCGATTAATCGGAAAAGCCCGCGGTCGGATCATAATTGGAGGGCCATCACGTAGCCTACGAAATTCCAATTTAATAAATTTCCCTATCGATATTGGCTACCGGGACAGTTAATACGTTATTAAACCCGTATAAACCCTGATAACACCTGTGGCGAGCTGTAAACGAAGAAAGTGAAGAATCTCCGAGAGGAAAAATAAATTCTACACCTTGGGCTGGCTCTTGTAAACGTAGAGTAGCTGCGAGAAAGAGAAAGAGAGATATTGAGAGAGAAAGTGGGAGAGATGAAAAAATAAAGAGAAGGTAGAATGAGTTTCATCCTAGACCTGCTAGTGGACCCTAGGGGTGGCCTCCCCGTTGAGAACACGAGGGTAGATCAGGAAGACAGGGGAAAAGGAAGGGACGCATTTCGTGTAACACCTATAAGGGTTCCAGCAGAATACAAATGTATTATATACATTTAACACTTGTAAAGGTACATTTAACACTACTAAACAAAGGGTATACAGGCCCAAATTTTTGTCTAAACATCCACCACACCGAACGAAACCCCTCTCCAAACCGATGCACACCCCTAACAGATACGTAGAACCAACAGAAAGACACGAGCCCACCCCTCATTCGCCAAAACCAAATCTATGGAACACTGATATACATGTAGGGATATGGTTCCGATTGGCAAATATACGGAAATAAAGGTGTCATTGCTTTCAGTATATATTTTATTTCGAGCTAAGAGACTAGAGTAAGCTACAAGCTAAAGGACTATCGACTAAATACTCACACTCGCACTTGTCACGGTCCAAAGTCCCAATTCGTCATAACTAAACATGACTAACTTCATGACATCAGTCTGAGTCAACCATTGATAAGAGTTTAATATATAGAACCCTCCGAAAACAAGACTCTTCAGTCTCGACGTAACATTTAACGTCATAACGCCGATCCATTGTCTAAATATTGTAACATCTACCATAATAAAGTGCCTAAAAAGGGATTATAACAAAGAAAGATAGTTGCTGAGCTACGACCCAACTGCTACCGGTTCTTTTTTCCCTTTTAACAGTCATTTTACATGACACACTATCTTCACACTTCTTCTATATGTTCTCACGCAGGACTGTCTTTCACACTTCTTCTGTTTCTTCACTCTGTCTTCGTTCATTCTCAAGCATTCTTCTTCAAACACGTATTTCCTATAGCCTCGCTGTTGAGGCGGACCACGCACCCTAAAAATTCCGGCGCTTTTCCAATCTTCGCCATAAATATCCCGTTCACTCGTCGTTCCACGCGCACTTCAGATATCTGCTAAACATTCAGACTGAACCCTAGAACACTGCCTCTAAGCCTGATGTTACTACATACATGGGATCAAAGTCTAATGAAAAATAGAAGATCAAACTCAACACACCCGACACAGATTGAGTCATTATCCATACTAAAGTGAATGAAAAATTATGATAAAGACAAGTAAACAAGTTCAAGTTTGTACGAGGAGTAAACACTGCAAGATTAATTCTTCGTGCAAAATTGTCGGACGAAAAAGATCCCTGTCTCAGACGCAGATACCAGTGACAGAGCTTCCATATGCAGAAAGCAAGGACTGGCTGAGTACTTTCGAGGAACCCCGAACTCCTCGATTCCCTCTGATAGCGAGTGCAAGACCCCTATGATTTCTTCTCCGACTCTCATCTTGCTCGACACTGACGAAAGAGTGTTCCCGGGAAGAATATTACATCGTGCAACTGCGAAACATGTTCCATCTCCCTGAGAACCACTGTTAAATATCGTTAAATACGTCAAACATTGTCAAACGTGAGCTCGCTTGGTCCAAAGGATGAAACCGTGACGAGGAATCGGTAGGCACTAGTCCAGGGATGCTGTAGTCGAGATCTCCTGTTTCTTTTTGACACAAATTCAGCTCTGATAGGACTTTTCTGTGCCATGGAACAAGGACTATCTTCCAGACAATGGACCTAGTGATGAAAGTCCCGTGGACCTCTCTCCAGGCCATTACGGTGCGCCAACAGCGCAAGAAACACGCCGCCGCACGCGAAATTGCTCCGAGCAATCGTTTGCGGTATGGCAGAATGAACGGATGTTAGGATCGCGGGTCGCCGTGTACACGATTCGTGTAACGATACTTTAATCGTTGTTTTAACACCGAGAGGATTAACGATATTGATTGCACGGATCGTTACGAGTGTTTGCTCCACGCCAGGGAGTGAGCGTCGGAGGAGCTGCCGGTCTTGAGCTAGCGCGTTTGATCCTTCGGAACAGGGTGCCTGTAAATTTTGATAATCCCGGAATGCTCGTTTGCTGTCGCAGTTGACCCTGAAGATTCGAATTCGACGCTGACTTTTCAGCTGAAAAATCCGAGCGCCCAAGTGTCCGAGTAGGTAAGAAGATCTGATAAGTGTCAAACGGTAGCAAACGTTCGGATTAGTACGATTCGGGGATCTGTAAAGTTTGGTGATCCTCAGAATAGTCATTTTCCGTCCTGATCATTCTTGTTACTTCAAATTTAACGCTGTCTGGTGACCATTTCGATCGAAATTATGTAACAGGGCACGACTTAGAGGATCCAAGTGCCTAAGTAGTTAAGAGGATCTACAGGTTATCTCAAACTGCAGGGAATATTCGGAAACTCGCGAAGATGGGAATTTTGGTGGTGCCTGAAATGGTTCCTGACGATTCAGATTTAACACTGTAAGGGACTAATTAATCCGAGAGCATAATTGTGCAGCGGGATCCAAGTGTCCAAGTGTATAAGAGGATCCGAGTGTTCAGAGGATGTCTGAAGCAGCGGGAAACGCTCAGGACAGTGGAAAACGAGACGATTAAAAGGGAATAAAAGCTCTCTGGCTGGCGACTGGTAGTTAAAGGACAAACAGAGCGAACGTATCGCGAGTTATTGGCCCCCAGAGTCCCTGCGCGCGAGGCCGATCCGGTCGAAGAAATAATTAACTCGTATCACTGCGGGGACAGCGCCATTTGTAGCCGGGACAAACCGCGTCGTTCCTCGATTTTTACCCGGTACATCGATCCCGAACACCCCGAGTTTCTCGAGTTTACCAAATTCGTTATTGAAATTCCACTCGTCGTTCTCCTGCTCCTCGGAGGAAAGACTACGACTTCGCCGAGGACGTTCGGATTTGCTGAAGCGTGCGAAACGCGACCGATTAGATCCAGTAAATTTGCTAAATTCACCGATTACGCAAACTCCATGAGAACTCTCGTGGACTCTTCTCGTGCCAAACTAACATTAGACCTGCCCAAAACCTGTCCACGGTTTCTTCTCATGTTGAAACAGAAGCGGCAAATGGCTCCACTATACTGGAAACTGCGATCATGCCAAGTGATTCAGAGTTTAAGGCTCGATGAGAAGTTATGGAGCCGAAACACGGACAGCCATCTTTATACCACAATTTCAAAGTCCCAGCAACTTGCATGGCAACCTCTTCGTCGCATTTTTCCTCGTCGACTAACTTAAAGCTTCCGGTAGTCGAAGAATTCTTGCTTCCTCGACATCAAAGCCACCGTTCATCCTTTATCGCAGCGAACCTAACCTCTATTCCCTCTTTTTTCACTTCCACAGCCTCAATCGCAACTAGAGTTAACCCCGACACCTATCCCTAAAAATCCTTCTGAAACCCCGGACAGATTG
>NW_016908822.1:227423-254534 GCF_001483705.2 Eufriesea mexicana | reverse complement strand
TGCTGAAACCCCGGACAGAATGCTTCGAAGACGCTTTCAAAGACGTCTCCAAAGACGTCCTCAAAGACGTCTTCAAAGATCCTCTCTTTCCACTTTAACCTCCGTCTGCTCTTTGCCTTTTCTCGATCGCAGTCAATCGACCTGTGTCCAAAAATTCCGAGCAAAGTCCGCGATCCCGTTTCACAGGCCGACATTGTATCGCGAACTATACCGAGGCGTCGCGAGTTATCGACGGGCCATTAGCTGCCACGGCGGCCGCCATTTTCTTAAGCGCGGGAGCCACGAGTACGGAGTAGATGGCGCGAACAGCGTAAACACGTCGTTAACCAGCTGCGTTTGAGCCAGCTGCTCTGTTTACAACGTCCTAATGATTAATTCATGCACGTTACGCGGCACCTGTCGTTTCCGTGTAACGCGTGAAACGGCGTCTAACGAAGTTACTTCGTTAAGTTCATTAAATATGTGCGAGCAACGGTGCGAGTTCCGTTGTTGCGCCGATAGGTGGCGCCGCGACACGAATCGGCCATAGGTTTCGGCGCACGCGATGGCACAGTGTTCCGAGTTCGGCCCGGTGGATTTTCTTTGATCCTGCGAGTGGAATACGTCAGACGACAGGCATTTTGGCGAATGCTAACGAGTCGTGAGATTTCGGGGGTGGCGGAGACAGGGAGAACACGGCCGTCGAGGTTTTCGCCGAGGTTTTCGACGAGGCGATTGAGTTTGCATGTCATTGCTTGACGCCTTTCGCTAAGAATTCCTTTCCTCGCTGGGAGATTCGCTTTGTTCGGACGGTTTTAGAGGCACCGAATGCCACTCCGCGAAAGTTTTTGGCGATGAATCAAGAAGAGGCTGGAAAAGGGGTTGCCGGGTATGGGAAAAAGCGCGGGGACGACGGAGGCATCTCGCGAGGCATGCTTGGTAGCATGGATGGAATTCGCGGGAAGAAAAGACGGGATGCTCTTACTATGGGGGTCTAAATTATGCATATCCTTTGATGCAACCGCCTTGGCCTGGATTTAATCAGTTTAATGAAGGTGTTCACCTGCACGGTGCACGTCACACGAGCAATATACTCGGTGCACTCCAAGTACGCGTCGTTCCAGCGTTATGTCATCTGTTAGATTAACGACCCGCTGCTATGGCAGCGTGCACCGGCGACCATAAATGGTGTAAAGTAGCCGGGCACTTTGTTAGGCCGCCATGACGGAGGAATGGACCGTGTTACCGTGTCCCGCGTGATTTTCTCCCTGAAATATCGCGCAGCTTGCATTATTCACGGCTTAATCCTATCGGAAACCTTTTGAGCGACCAGGATAAATTTAAGAATTCTTACGTGAACCGCCAACCAATGGGGAACTTTAAATCCGGCCAATCTGCTTAACCCGTCTCCATGGTCCGCCGCGACGTCTCTGAGGATATTAGCTTTATTTGATATTCCGACAGGATTGGTCCAAGGCTTGCCAACACTGGTGTCTTTCTCTTAGCAACGTTTTCAAAAATATTAATTCTATCTGATATCCCCATAGGATTAATCGAAGGTTCGCTAACTCGCCTATCCTGATCGCCTTCGTATTTCCAAAGATGTCAGTTTTATTCGACCTTTGTACTAACAGGATCGATTCACCGATTTGCTCTCTAAGATAGTTTTATTCCATACTTCCGACAGAATTAACACGTTCCGTACCACGGGTACCATTTGTGGTATACCTTAAACTTGATCTACAGGCCATGTATATCATAAATGGTATTTATAATATTTATTTAGTGCCCTGAAAACACGTTTTATGACAAATTTAATTTAACAAATTTAATTTAATGCCTGGAGATCATGTCAAAAACGGCTTGGCATGAAACGTGTTAACACTAGAACTACCGATTTTTAATGGGTACCTAACTATAACGTGCACAGATTATAGTGATTTCAGCGATACGATGAATACGAGTGAATATGTCGATTACAGTTCTTTCTTAATATGATTTTATTCTCAAAGCAGGTGTACGTGTTTGGTGATTGCAAGAAGAAAAATTCCGGGACCAGTTATTTTGACTGGGTTGGTAGTTCTAGTGTTAATCAAGATTGTCTAACCCGCGCGAATTGGTCGCCCCGACGTTGCCAAGGACGCCAGTTTTATTCGATGTTTCTGTCAGGATCAATCGAAGTTGCTCGAAATTAAATTGCACGGCGATGTCTCTGGACGGGCGATAAATCAAAAAGTTGGGGGATTAGAAGCGTTTCCAAAAACGGTAAATTCACCCGGGAAAGATAGAGAGCGCAGGGTTAGGGGTCTCAGCGGGGCAATACCGGCGTACTTTCTGATGGAGTAGGCTCGAGTTGCAGCCCCAGACCAGCTCCCGGAGAGAGCCCGTGGCCTCTGCAATTCAACCACTCGGGAGGCAAGATGGCCAAATTATTTCCAGCTTTCTTTATCGATCCTCGGGAATAATTTAAGACGCGGCTGCTGCCTCGACTCCCTATCGCTTCCGTTAAGTATGTCAACCGAGTCGTTATAACCGAAACATCCGTGGAATTCTCAGAGAAAAGCGAACACGCGATCCACCAGCGGCCGTCGGAGTTGCTCCGAAGACAAATACGAACAAATCGTTCCTCGTTAATTTCCTCCGCTAATAAAACATTCGATCCATTATCTCCCGGGTCTTCACTTTACCCAACGAGAACTCGACACGCGATATTCCTGCGAGAATTAAAGGGATCACACTTCTGAGCTTGTAAGATGGAGAAAAGGAAGTTCCACTTTGGATCGGCAAGGATTTAGTCTGGCTGTTTGATATTCACGGTGTCTGGGTGTTACGCAATATTCTACACTCTGAGCTGGAGTCTTGGTACAGGGTCGTTCTCTCTGCGAATGAATCTTAAAAGGTGACAATGAATAATTCTGAGGACTCTTAATGAATGAATTCTAAAGACCTCGCCACTTCTTCGTCTTCAAACCGTTTAATAGAGCAACCTGTGTAAACATTCTTAAATGGCTATTGCTTAATCGCTTGCTGAAGATGAACGCGTGCGTACCATTTTTGCGATACAAAGTCATTCGTTCGTATTTGCACATCGCAATTAATTAAGAGAAATACTTAAATATGGATGCTCATATTTTCTCCGTTAAAAATTCTTTTTCGTACGTCTACAAAAATTCTAAAAAGGGAAATTAAATAGTATTTATTACCCTTTGAGAGGAATGTAATTATTCCATGTATGTGTGTTTCGTCACTGAAACTTAATCGCTTGCTGAAGATGAACGCGTGCGTACCATTTTTGCGATACAAAGTCATTCGTTCGTATTTGCACATCGCAATTAATTAAGAGAAATACTTAAATATGGATGCTCATATTTTCTCCGTTAAAAATTCTTTTTCGTACGTCTACAAAAATTCTAAAAAGGGAAATTAAATAGTATTTATTACCCTTTGAGAGGAATGTAATTATTCCATGTATGTGTGTTTCGTCACTGAAACTTAATCGCTTGCTGAAGATGAACGCGTGCGTACCATTTTTGCGATACAAAGTCATTCGTTCGTATTTGCACATCGCAATTAATTAAGAGAAATACTTAAATATGGATACTCATATTTTCTCTGTTAAAAATTCTTTTTCGTACGTCCATCAAAATTTTAAAAAGAGAAATTAAGTACTATTTATTCCTTTTTGGGGGGTAATATAATTATTCCATCTATGTGTGTTCCGTCATTGAAACTTCAGTAAAAATATGGATGCCAAATGAGGGTTAGACTAGATTAACAATGGTTCCATCTATAATAATTTATATATAATAATATAATAATTTCTTAACTTTCACGTTATTTTTCTAATTATCGATAAAAATCCTGGTATTAAAGCACGAAACGAAGCTATAATACTAGCGGCGAAATTAACGTAAATCAGACCACGGTATTTATAATATGCACGATATGCTATATTAATAATATATAATATTATTGAGGTATACCGTCGCGGGCTGATAACTCGAATGTTAACTAATCACCATAAACTCAAATCGTCTGCATACCTCTTCAAGCCTTTTACTACCAGCTCTAAATGCACCATATACGCGATGCTACTGTTACGACTGATTTCATGTGTACATAAACTTCGGAGCAAATCAAATATTCACTATATATGATACAAACATGGACCATTTATTCAAATATTGTAGAGCCAAAACAGGTTGGGAAAACACAAAACACTCTTTATTAAATAATTATTTGACAGTGAAAAGGATAAGCTATCGCTGATTTCATAATTTTTTAAATTATAGGGCTAATTTTTTTATTTTATAGGGTTAATTTTTTTATTTTATAGAGCTAATTCTAACCCTACTCAAATACGCTGACTCGCTAGTGCTGAACTCTGACTCGGTACCCTAACATTAGAACACTGATTAAACACTGAACTAACGCTAAGACCACACACTCATTCAACCCATTCGAAATTATGCTTTCTCTTTTATAGTTACAATCTTTCAAATGAAAAATATTCCACAATGTAAAGGAACACAGTTTAATTATCATCTGCATATACCAGTCTGCTGTATAAAAATCGGTGTATACAGATCCTACTTGACACCCAGAGAAGAGATAATCTGAACGCAAACAGGCCACTGACACTTTCCGCATAAGCCCTGACACCCTATCCACCGAGTCGAGCGAGAAAAAATAAAGGAAAGTTCACTTGGTCTGTAGTACACAGCCAGAGTTAAGAAACATTAAGAAATAAAAGGCTCATGAATTTTTAGGATACCCAAGAGCTTAGCAAGCAAATACAGTTGGACCAAGTTGGGAGAATGAAACTGTAAAACTAGAATTAGTATAAAAAAGAGTGGAGTCAGTAAAAGTAAACAGACGTTTGTGAGGAACTCGCGTAAGAGAAGCGAGACTGTCATTTGCCTCGTTGGACCAACTGTAGCTACTTATTCCTTGTAAACTCGGTTTATTGCAAGATACATTAACCCCATACCCTGCATTTAATTATAAAAAATTTTACATTAGGGTAGTATTTAATTTTATCGAAGTACTATACACCTATTCCATCTGTGATAAAATTAGGTGAAAATTTCAGAGAGATTCCTCGAAATTTTTCCAAGTTAAATTGTGCAAAATATTCTATAATTATAGTCGCGTGATTAGTTAATGTATAATGTACTGAAAACTGGGGTACACAGATGTACAACGAAAAATAAAAGGACAGGAATGATGGAGCTAAATGATGATAGTGTGACTCTCAGGACTTTAGGGATAAAATGATGACAAGCTTATTGACAGTGATCGATTAACAGTATTATAAAAATGTGCGAATAATAACAGATATAGGAATTATTAAGTGACACGAGTTTAAAACAACTCTTAGGCTACTTCTTCAGTAAGTTGACTTCTCATAACTCTGTCCAACACTATTCTACTCTGGGTCCAACCCAATTCTGTGTCAAACACTGACTCCCTACATTGTGTCAGTATTCTATGTTCTTTCCATTTCTTCTCCACTATGCATATATTCTCCCGATCTTTCTCTTAACCCTTTCACTCTTGCAGACATTCTACGATGTCACGTTACAACATGGCTGCCAGACTACGGAGACTATATGTGATACAACGTTCATGGATTTCAAAGCTGTTAGAGCCTAGAAAATTCTTTCTGAACGCTTATAAAACATGATATCGTATTTTGATTAAGTTTTTATTAAATTCGAACAAAAATAAAATTTGTTAAATTAATTCGGGACAGGACGTTTGCTACTCTTTTCATAACTCAGGAGTGATAAGGTTAAATATGATTAAATATGGCCGTGGTGTGTTCAAGGCTTAATGTATCGTCCAGGGTTTTCACTAGTGGACCTGGACTTTGCATCCTCCTTCTCTTTGCAATCTTCTTAATCTTTTCACTACGAAAGACGTATATATACGTCCTCAAAAGTATATCATTATATTCGAAAGGCATACATATACGTCTTCACAAGTCTATTAATATATAAGAAAGACGTAAATACACGCTCCCTATATTTTTCTTACTCTATCGCTTTTGCTATTTTCCCAATTGATTCCACGAGAAATATAACACAGCAATTGAATATCGGCAATTGCTTCAATATTGTTCTGTCAATTGTCAAATATCGAGTCATCTATATTGATGATTCTCTCCGAGAATGTACCACAGTTAAAGGATTAAAGCTACGTAGATACGATGAAAGTAGTACAATACTACAGAATTATACTAATCAAAAAGTTCTCGTTCACTGTATGCGCAATCCCTTCGCAAAATATCGGTCCAAGACACCTAAAATAGAAGAACATCGATGCACATCTGGTCGTTCCAGTGCTATTTACCCGAAATTCCACTTCGATTCTGTGCTATTCACGCCTAAATCGCGTGCAATTGTCGTATCCGCAGCCTCGTCTGGCCAAACAAAGCGTAGACTGGATATTTCGAACCGGAGACAATAAAAGGATTAACCGTGACAAAGGGACATCCTCGTTCCTGGTCTCTTTCAACCGACCCAACTCGCGCGACACTCCCGAAACAATTAACCCTGCCAAGATCGTGGCGGAGTCGCCAAAATGATAAAGAAAAAGGGAGAAAAAGGGAAACGAACTCGTTACAAGGGCGACTCCGGTTCCCGGGGCCGCAATTTACCCTGGCTGCCATCAGCTTAATTGGAGCTGGCGTAACTCCGCGGGAACTCGGGCTGGCTGGCCAGTGAATTAACACCTCGGAGGGCCGCGGATCGCGGGATCCACGGAGGTCGCGGCTCCGCGGCTGAGCGGCCATGCGGAAACTATGCGAGACACCGCGGGGATATCCGGTTGATGTTCCGAAAGATAGAGGCCGCGAAACGGCGCGGAAGTAATTCGCAAAGTAAAGGGAAGAACCGGAAACTGCCTCGGCCTGGCAGCAAGCCGTCGACTTAATTGCGCGGTCGCCTATTGGAACGGAGTTCCACAGTTGGATGGGACTTGGACACTGGCTGACGATCTAGAAATGATCGACGGAGACCAGAAGTGAATCGGATTCGTCGATCACCACTTTGTGTTCAATGTAGATTACCAGGAAATATTGCGAGCGACGCGTGACGAGGCCAGGGTTAAAACATCAGACTGGGCCCAAATTGAATACCTCGAGGAAAATTTATAACTCGTACCATTAGGTATCTCTGTTTAGGATTTTTAAAATCACGATTATCTTTTGTGGATAGAATTTGTCAAGCACCACTATCCCTCCAACTAGGATTGCCAGGAATTATTGCATGCGACGCGTGATCAGATTGGGGCTGAAACGTAGGAGTGGGCCCAAATTGAATACCTTGAGGAAAATTTATACTTTGTATCATTAGATCCCCTGTTTAGGATTTTTAAAATCACGTTTATCTTTTGTAGATGCAATTTCTCAAGCACTACTATCCTTTCAACGAAGATTGCCAGGAAATATTGCGACTGACGTGTGATAAAGCCAGGATTAAAACATCAGATTGGGCCCAAACTGATTACCTCGACGAAAATTTATATACCGTCCATCATTAGGTATCCCTGTTTAGGATTTTTAAAGCCATACAAAGTTTACCTTCTCTGACAATTTTCAATTTATATTTCCCAAGGATTCTCGTTGAACGGAGTATAGTCGAAATTCGAGGCTCCGTGTCTTCAGGGTACGTTGCTGCAATGATATTTAAGTTGGAGAATCGTTTGATAATTTCTGCTAGATACAACTAGGAGGGAGGCGATAATTGTTAGCAAAATTTGGGTATGCGTCATAATGCAATGCAGGGATTCTCAACCATCGAGATTACACGGAATATTCCTGAGTAAGGATGATACGACAGTTGGACCGATCATATTAAACTTAAAAGCCGAAGTAACTCTCCACTGCCTTCACGATATAATTCAAACGGTACGTCACAATGTGTCACGGTTCTGATCAATACGATAAAATAGAATACGTTAAATCTGAAATTGTATCTGTATTTTCTTCGAGGAATTTATTACGAGACACATATAACAATGACACCTAACTTCGTTGCATAAGCTGGTCTGATCGGATCACCTGTTTCTATACACTTATAGATATTCGACACGCGAATCTTCGTTATTAGCCAAAGGTGTCGTGTCTACGAATAATATAGGATTACATAGGATCACGTAAGATTATATAGGATCATATGGGATCAGACAAGATCACTTGACAACGAGATGCAACTAGATACATGCAGATCAAGGGAGACAAGATCCGATAAGAAACGAAGTAGTGACACCGGACAGGTGTCATTTATTGACACTGACAAAAGATAGAACTCTCAGAGACTTCTTTCAAACACCAATGACGAGTAAAGAATTTTCCAATTTTCGAGTATTACTGTTCGCAAAATTTGACGAGTATCAGAGTCTACATAGGGGACTACATCGTTCACCCTGGATTGATCTTCGCGAAATTTTGGCAGACATCTCGAGTAATTTACGGAAGATGGTTTACGAGTTTGGAAACAGGCGAGTAATAAAAGTCCATGATGGTAATTGATAAATTCGATGGAAGACTGCCGAGGTTAGAGGAAAATGCAGCAAAGTATAGGTGTTCGACTGACAGCACTTTGCGCAGTTTCCATTACACAAAGAGAGGCTGGCCCCGTGCAGGCTGTACTACTATTCACGCAATTAACACTGACAAAAGATAGAACTCACAGCGACTTCTTTCAAACACCAATGACGAGTAAAGAATTTTCCAATTTTCGAGTATTACTGTTCGCAAAATTTGACGAGTATCAGAGTCTACATAGGGGACTACATCGTTCACCCTGGATTGATCTTCGCGAAATTTTGGCAGACATCTCGAGTAATTTACGGAAGATGGTTTACGAGTTTGGAAACAGGCGAGTAATAAAAGTCCATGATGGTAATTGATAAATTCGATGGAAGACTGCCGAGGTTAGAGGAAAATGCAGCAAAGTATAGGTGTTCGACTGACAGCACTTTGCGCAGTTTCCATTACACAAAGAGAGGCTGGCCCCGTGCAGGCTGTACTACTATTCACGCAATTAACACTGACAAAAGATAGAACTCACAGCGACTTCTTTCAAACACCAATGACGAGTAAAGAATTTTCCAATTTTCGAGTATTACTGTTCGCAAAATTTGACGAGTATCAGAGTCTACATAGGGGACTACATCGTTCACCCTGGATTGATCTTCGCGAAATTTTGGCAGACATCTCGAGTAATTTACGGAAGATGGTTTACGAGTTTGGAAACAGGCGAGTAATAAAAATCCACGATGGTAATTGATAAATTCGGCGGAAGACTGCCGAGGTTAGAGGAAAATGCAGCAAAGTATAGGTGTTCGACTGACAGCACTTTGCGCAGTTTCCATTACACAAAGAGAGGCTGGCCCCGTGCAGGCTGTACTACTAGCGCTTAAGGTACTAACTCCACGCACCTATAAACCGTGTAATTTACTCGGCGCAATTTCTGCCTCGACCTCCACATTTGCTTAACCTTTTTATCGGTGAATTCCGGCTCCTGGCGGAAGGCTAGCGAGTTCGATACATTTACAGTCGATCGAGGTACTCCGCGCGAGTGCTCTCATTTTCCTCCTTCTAATCGACGATTTTATACACGCATCGAGGAAGCAGGCGCGTTTTCAAATATTTCATTAATCGAGGAAAACTGCAACGATGAGCAGTCTAGCTAGAGACCCATCCAAGTTTCTCGAGAATTTCGAAAGAAGCACGATGCTTCAATTTTTCCCTCGTCGATCGATGATTTCTTGAGACGAGGAAGCAAACGCATGCATTATTCATCGATGTAAGAAAATTGCAAGGATAAGTAAGCAATTGAAAGATTCGAAGTTCTCCGGCAATGTTAAAAGAAGCGTAAGTACTCCGAGTATCTTTTCGTTTTAATTCATTTGCAACTTGCCTCTGAGCTTGAAGAGAGTCTTTCAAGCTTTTCATCGAAATTAAGTGTAACGAACAAACTCTTATGTTTGCTTAATCCAAAGATTATACAAATTTGGAAATAAAATCATTTCATACTATTTGCATCTTGCCTCTCAGTTTGAACAGAGTCTTTCAAGCTTTTCATCGAAATTAAGTGTAACGATCAAACTCTTATGTTCGCTTAATCAAAAAATTAGACGTATTTTGAAATAAGATCATTTTATACTATGCTATGATATAAATATTTATTTTCTTACATGGCTAATTTTATTAGCAATTTATTCATTTATTACTAAGCTAATTACATGGTAATTTCGCTTAATGATGCGAATGGGTTAATTAATAGTATAGTATATATCTCATCCTCTCGATATTAAAATGAATTTTGGTGACATGGGCTAATTTTCTACCTTTTCGAATTATGTAAATAAGTTAATACGTTGACTGTCATAGTGGTCATCAATGGCAGGCGCTTGTCTCCTGAGTGGGACTATGGTAGTCACCAGTTTTCGACGATACTAATTTTTTAAATTTATATTTCTTTTATTCCAACCAATTTTTGAATATTTAAACAATGTAAATAAATGAAGAACTCTGAATAGAAGATATTAATAATTTATACCATTTTTCTTTTTGCAATATTGTTTGATAATTCCTCATTATATTCTAAGAATAATGGAAACATTATCGTGGCCCCCTGAGCGTACCACATAAAAATGCGTAGCAGCCCAAGTGTTAAAGAAAGACGTATCCATCATCGACGGAAAAAAGAAAATTGCCAAGACGAGCAAGGGACTGAAAGATTCTGAGTTATCCAAGAATAATCATTCCAATTTTCCTCGTTGAAAACTGATAATTCCAGGAATATCCATATCGCATCAACGGAGGAGAATCTCGAAGATAAGCAAGAGATTGAAATATAAGTCGAAGGTCTCTCCAAGAACTACAAGAAAGATCAAGGTACCCAGCAAGATCCCTTATTCTTCCTCCATTGCTTATTTCCAAGATAACAATCAGCACTCGCAACTCCTAAATTGCTCCTTAATCCAAGCAACTACCAGCGGCTCTGTGGAAAAACGAATTCCAAGTGCCCCCTGTCCAAACATCCGGTCACGATTCTCTCGTTGATTAAACCACCGGAAAGGGGAGACACAAAGTGCACACCTAGTTCCGGTTGCACCGAATATCATCGTCCGTTCCTTTCATCATCGCGGAAAAACGTCGATCGTTATTTAGGCCAGTCGCGTGTGCATCAGGCTGGTCTCTGAACGACGCTGTGAATGCCAGGGGCTCGATAATAATTAACCTAAGTGAACTTGCGTGCTTTTATCCAGGGATTGGGATCATCGTCGAGCATCGATCGTCAGATTATATAGGACGAAAAGAAACGTTCCGCGTGTCTCGACTGATTACACCGAGCAAACGTCTCTAGCTTGCATCGTGACTTCAGCAACTGGAATCTACGACGGGAATATAGAAAATGCACAGAGGGGATATAGATCTTGACCTGGACTAGGCAAGTCTGGAGATGGTGCAAGTTTATGATGGCCAATTTACCGATGGAAGTTTGCAACGATTGGAAAAGTTTGAACAAACATCTGCTACAAGCGAGCCCGTCATAGATCTAGATCCGAGATCAGATGTCTGACAGACGTGACGTCGATACGAGGATGGCACTCTGATTACAGAGGAGAGCGAATGGAATATAAATGACTGTGATGTAGGCGTGATTTTTGCGATTATGGTAATTCACCTGGTAGTTTCGTGGTGATTGTTACCTAGAACTCTGATAGACGCGAGGCTAACGGGACTTTGGCACGAGATCGACAACGCCAGGATGACGGGCCGATTAAAGAAGAAAACAGATAGAGTATGACAAGACTGTGGTGTTAATATGATTTTTGGGATTCTAGTGATTTTCCACTTGGTGATCCAGTAATGATTGTTACCTAGAACTCTGACAGACGCGAGGCTAACGGGACTTTGGCACGAGATCGACAACGCCAGGATGACGGGCTGATTCAAGAAGAAAGCAAATAGAGTATGGCAGGACTGTGGTGTCAATGAGATTTTTGGGATTCTGATGATTTAGCACCTGGTGATTCTGGGATGATCGTTACCTAGAATTCTAATAGACACGACGTTGCCGGGACTTTGACAAGAGGTTGCTACGTCAGGATGACGGGCTGATTAAAGAAGAAAGAAATTGTATGGCAGGACTGTGGTGTCAATGAGATTTTTGGGATTCTGATGATTTAGCACCTGGTGATTCTGGGATGATCGTTACCTAGAATTCTAATAGACACGACGTTGCCGGGACTTTGACAAGAGGTTGCAACGTCAGGATGACGGGCTGATTAAAGAAGAAAGAAATTGTATGGCAGGACTGTGGTGTCAATGAGATTTTTGGGATTCTGATGATTTAGCACCTGGTGATTCTGGGATGATCGTTACCTAGAACTCTGATAGACACGACGTAGTCGGGATTTTGACACGAAGTTGGCAATGCCAGGATGACGGGCTGATTAAAGAAGAAAGCAAATAGTATGGCAGGACTGTGGTGTCAATGAGATTTTTGGGATTCTGATGATTTAGCACCTGGTGATTCTGGGATGATCGTTACCTAGAACTCTAATAGACACGACGTTGATGGAACTTTGACAGGTGGTTGTAACGTCAGGATGATAGACTGATTAAAGAAGAAAGAAAATAGAATATGACAGGACTATGGTGACAACGTGATTTTTGGGATTCTGATGATTTACCACCTGGTTACTTAGTGATGACTGTTACCTAGAACTCTGATAGACGCAACGTTGGCATAAGGTTGGCAACGCGAGGATGACAGGCTAATTAAAGACAAAAGCGAATAGAATATGAAAGCACTATGCTGTCGACGTGATTTTTGGGATTCTGGTGATTTACCACCTGGTGATTCGGCAATGACTGTTACCCAAGCCTGAAAATCTACGCAAGTACCTCTAGTTCTACTACCTAATCCAAATATTTTAACACTCTGGGGTTAAGTCCTATCTAAAAGTCCTAAGTAAAACTGTCCCACCTTTTGCTCAGATATTTATGCATAGTGGGATATAAGCACCTTGAAAAGTTGAAGTTACTCATAGTCATACAGTTCAATATTTTATTTAAGTTTTCATTGGCAGTGCTTCTGACTCACAGTGATGTCTTATGAGCGTCGACGTCCAAGTTCCAAGACTGCTTTTAATCCATCGAGGAGGTTGAAGCAGAATTTTCCAATGCTTCGGAATTAACTCGTCATCCGCAGTTAAGAGTTTAACGATTGCTCGCGATGTGGGCACATCTGCGGAAACTTCGAGCGTTAAATAGCCGCCATAAACCCGAACCATCTACGTAGGTCAGGCCCAAGAGACGGTGATTCCGCGAATGGATTCTTACAAAGGGGTGCAAGAGATGCTCGTCGGAGTTTGGATGTCGACGCGACACGTTCCCAGGAGCAAGCCGGTCCCAAACAGACGCGTATGTTCTCGCAAAGCGCGCCAATTAGCGTAATAATCGAGGCTGCGTAATTACACGAGCGGAACTGGCGCGTTGGGTAAGCGTATCCGGTGGGAAGCGAGTGGAACGGGAGGAGGGGTACAGAAGCTTTGTACGAAACTTGCAGCGGTCGTTATTTGCATCGTCGCTTATTAACTTTTTCCCTTTGAAACTGCGCCGAGCCGAACGATTTTTCCGCTCGCCATTTCTCCTGCCTCCGCTATCCCTAAGGCGACTATCCCTAAGGCGATTCCCTGCGTAGCCGATATCGAAGAAGCTGGGAGGAGGACGCTCTTACGCTGGAAAATCAACTCGCTCCCCTGTGAGCAGAAGTGAACAAAAATATTGGCTCGTTTAAGCACAATTTTCAGGGTATTACGCGCTATCGGCTCACGCCGGGGTGGATCTTGAATAACCTTCGGTGGTTAAGTTGCTTGTAGTACGATGGCTCGATGGTGTTTCCGTTTGGATAATGCTGTGGACCCAAAGGGAGAAATCTCTTGTTAAACAGACTCCGACGATTCGGGTCTTTAAATGTGTCTTTGGCATGACCACGTGGAGATCAATTTTACGATTAAATTTCTTAGTTTCTTAATCAGAATGACAAGTATAACGTCGATGCATAACGCTAGAATAATTTAATAGCCGTTTTATTTGAGTAATACTTTCATGGAGAAATCTGTTCTTAGACAGACTGATTATTCAGAGTTCTGAATTTGACTTTGACCACGAAAATTAAATTAATAATTAAATTCCTTGGTTTCTTAACGAGAATGACGAGTATAATATCGGTGTCTAATGCTGGAATAATTTAACAGCGTTTTCACTTTGGTAATAGTGTCGTCTTTCATGGAGGAGCCTGTTCTTAAGCAAACTCTGATTATTCAGATTTCTAAATCGCGAAAATTAATTTAACTTTTAAATTCCTTGCTTTCTTAATCAGAATCACGAGTATAATATCGATATTTAACGCTAAAATAATTTAATAGCGTTTTCGTTTGAGTAATACTGTCGTCTTTCATACAGAAATCTGTTTTCAGACACACTCTGATGATTCAGATTTGTAAATCGCGAAAATTAATTTAACTTTTAAATTTCTTGGTTTCTTATTCATACTCACGAGTATAACGTTGATGTCGAACAATAGAATAATTTAATAGCGTTTCTGTTTGGGTAATACTGTCGTCTTTCATACAGAAATCTGTTTTCAGACAGACTCTGATGATTCAGATCTCTAAATTGCGAAAATTAATTTAACTTTTAAATTCCTTGGATTCTTAATCAGAATGACGAGTATAACGTTGATGTCGAACGATGGAATAATTTAATAGAATTTTCGTTTGGACGACACTGTGATCTTTTGTGGAGACACCTGTTTTTAGACAGACTGATTATTCAGAGTTCTGAATTTGGCTTTGACCGCGAAGATTAATTTCATAATTAAATTCCTTGGTTTCTTAATCATAATCACGAGTATAATATCGATGAATAATTCTAGAATAATTTAATAGTGTCGTCTTTCATGGAGGAGTAGTCTGTTCTTAGACAGATTTTAAGTTCCTTGGTTTCTTAATCAGAATCACGAGTATAATATCGATATTTAACGCTAAAATAATTTAATAGCGTTTTCGTTTGAGTAATACTGTCGTCTTTCATACAGAAATCTGTTTTCAGGCAGATTCTGATTATTCAGATCTCTAAACTGCGAAAATTAATTTAACTTTTAAATTCCTTGGATTCTTAATTAAAATGACGAGTATAACGTTGATGACAAACGATAGAATAATTTAATAGAATTTTCGTTTGGTCGACACTGTGATCTTTTGTGGAGAAACCTGTTTTTAGACAGACTGATTATTCAGAGTTCTGAATTTGGCTTTGACCACGAAGATTAATTTAATAATTAAATTCCTTGGTTTCTTAATTATACGGATGAGCATAAGAATGGAGCGAAAAATAAATTTAATTCGAGATATAACTACGACAATTTGAGAATTTTCATTTGAATAATGCTGTTGACGTTCGTGCATCTTGGTGGATATTTTTAAGAAGATACTGAGGGTGTCCCAGTTTGTATAATTTCTCCCACAAAACGAAGAATAAATTTAATTACTAAATTTCTTGGTTTCTTAATCGTACGGATGAAAGAATTATGTAAAAAAATTTTTTTCCAATTTTTAATCGCATGGTCAAGTGTAATTCCGTGTAACGCGACAGTTCGACGATTTGTCAGATTTTCCGTGTAGATAATTTAGTGGACGAGATTTCGTGTGGGTTTCAGGATTTATAGATTTATTTCCAACGACTATGAAATGACGAATGAGTTTAATCACGAAATTCCTTGGATTCTTGATCGCACGGACGAATGCGATACTAATGTATAATAGCACGATGTTTCTGTGGAGTTTTCATTTGGATAACATCGCAAACATTCGCGAATAAATTTCCTTTTAAATAGACTTCGCGGATGTTTCGGATTCTCTGTTTAACAGCGGATGAATTTAATTACCCTTTGACAACGATGCAGCAATGAATAATTTTAACAGACAAATTCCTCAACTTGCTTGGATCTCCTTGTATAATTTGCGGGGAACGAAATAACGCGATAATGGCTGGTTAATACTTTAAGAAGATACTACAAAAGATATATTTTTATAAACAGTCTTGTGGCGTGTTTCAAATACTTCACTTCGCACAGAACAAATTTAATTTTCCTTTTAGGTCGTCGAAACTAGCCACAAATTCGATACTTAAATTCCTCCGACTGTTAATGGCGTGGATAGAAAAGGATGTTAACCCCGATTCTTTCACATTCGCTATTCAAAGTATCCCAAAAAGCGATGGAACCTCGGCTACGAAGAGTATCTCCGCGGAAGAAATTAATTTCCTCGGACACCATGAATCGTCGCGGCGCTGGGTCGCCCCTGACGGATGATGAATGTCGTTCGAAGTTGCTTCGCGAGATGGCGCGATTGAGTTAAGCGGCCGAGGCGCTGTATGCCTAACGGTGCGTTTACGTGATAAACGATAATTTATCTTGAGATGGCGGCTGGCCGAGACAGACTGCCGCGTGATTCCGGGAATCCCCAATAACGTGTCCAGCCAGCGTGATGTCGTTCCTTAGCCGTATTTTATCGAGAAATAATGGAAGCACGTAGGTAAGTCGGCGTACTTAACGTCCACGTTCGAACGCCTTTCCCGATCGCCAAGATTTAACGTCCGGGACGATCCACTGGCACTGTTCCGTGATAAAATCGAACGATTTCGACTCGGACCGAGGCACTACGAGGATAGAATCGAAGGACCAAGAATTCTGAAAGGTGTGACGAGGTCGGAAGGTCGGAGAACGTAGGAGAGCGAATGGTAAAATTTGGTTGGAACCAAGAAAATGGTACTGCGATCCGATTGCTTCGGGATATTCTCGCGTAAGGATCGCCAAGCTAAATGGATAGAAAGGGAATCAGGCTACCGGGAAATTGTTCCAGGACACGTTCCAAGGGATTGTTTCGTCGGTGTACGTTTGCAGAATCTTTATCGCCTAAAGGAGAGACGTTTAGGAGCCGTTTCGATAAATGCAAGGACCTGGACGAGCCTTCGGCCGAATCTCCTACCCATTGTGAACGACTGTCACACAATTCAGGATACTACTAGCCTAGGATTGCTTCGAACCTTCGCGATTCTCTCTGCAATGCAAATTCAACGGGCCATAACTAACGGTAATCCCTTAGGAACTGCTCGCGTGAGATTTTAGAAACGTCGATTGATGGAAAAAGGTGCACAGAAATGAAAATTGATTTATATACGAGTAAATGAGCCATTCTGCCTTTCCAATTTATATAAGTCGCGGTACAAAACTCTATGTAAATTTCTGAGACGAATTACGAGAATTTTTGAGCTTTTGTTCTTATTAAAAATCAACGTCCATAGTCACAAGTGGTAAATTAAAAGAAAAGTATGTATCCACACGACTCTAATGTACAATAACAGTCGGAAGAATCGTGAATTAAAAATTAGCAAGTTCCAATATAATATATTGGTCCATAGTTGTTTGCTGAGACAGACTTAAAACGACTTTGCACGGAACTCACTAGCGCCACCACGGTCCATATCTCCGATAAAGCAACCTACTGTAAATATCGTAGAATTATTTTCTAACTTTACTAAGATAACTTCACATCATTCCTCTCGATATATATATCATATTATTTCAAATATTTTGAGTAGTGAAAGTGAAAACTTGGATATCGACGAAGGTGATATTAAATATATAGAAAATGGCAGTAACTAAAAATAAAATTTCCCAGTAATTCCGAGGTAAAAGATCGAACTGCACGATGATCTGTACAGCGAAAAACAAATCACAAAACTGATCCACGGTGTGTTAAGAACCGCAGGCAACTTTTAGTGCAAACTTACAGGTACGAGTTCTTCTGGTCCCAAGAAACGAGCTCCGTGACGACGAACCGGCCGGAAGTGAGGGCAATTCTCCTCGGTTTGTCGGAGGAAACGTTCGTAATTGCGACTGCATGCCTCCAGTAGCTATCGTCGTGCTGCTTTTCCGGCAGAATCGTGAGGAACGAGTCTCCGTCGTCGCTGAACATCGGCGGCTCGAACTGCTCGACCCATCCGTGGTTCTCGAAGTGCTTCAGCGCCTGCAAGGATGAATATTTCATTCGTCTTTCATCTCTCGTTCTTCTCCTTCTGCGAAAACGCTGGCGAAAAATTGCACGTCGTCGAATTCGACGATGCTCTTGTCAGGCATCGAGGGCCTTTTCTGCTGATGAGCGGCTGGAGGACGTATCTCGCGGTGTCGAGTGTCCTCTGGGAGTTAGGTTCCTTTGTGATTTGTATCGCGAGTGGGAGTCAGAGGATAGAGCATTTCGGAAAAAGGAGGACTCTAAAATTCGGTGCTCTGTAGTAGCGATGAGATAAACGTCGTTGATAATAGGAAGAAAAATGGAGAAATTAATTTTCCAGAGCTTCGAGATGGAACACATTTTGGAATATTCCGAGGGAGATCGAAGGGTCGAATATCTTGAGAGAAATTTGATATTCGATAACGGTGATGGAACGGAATCGTGAGATGAGATAGAGGATATTAATAGTCGGATGAATAACGAAGAAATTAATTTTGTAAAGCGTTTTGATAAAATAACTCTTAGAATATCTTGGAAAGGAGAATCGATAGAGACTGTTTTAGTTGATCTATATCAAATTCCACGTTTGACATCGTCCATGGAAGAAAACAATTCGACGTAATAATCACCATCCAAAGACAAAATACAAAATATAAAAAAAATCAGGGAAATGAATTTTCTCGAGTTCCAATTACGCAGGAAATCTTATAACACGCTGCGAAGACTATTCAAAAGACAGGGATTCTTAGAAACAACCAAATTTAAAAATCCGAGAGTGACAAGGACGCGATAATCGCTACCAGATCATCGCAAAAATGAAAAAGAAACGAAAACAAAGAAAACCAAAAAAAAAAGGTGAAATTAATTTAATCAAGCTTCGAGCCAAACGAAATTTTCGGAAATTCGAAACGCGGAGTGTCTGGGAAGAAATCGAGTTGAAAATTCCAGCGTCTAACAGCGTCTGCATAAACGTTAACAGCGTCGCGGCGGAAAATCCGGCGAAATTAATTCCGCGAAGCTGGTACTGATGAAAACTGGAGGATATACGCCTTCGACTGTCTCATCCGACGATAAACTGCAGCGTGCAACGATAAACGGAATAACACCCTCTTGGTGGAGTTCGTCTTCGCAGACGGAGCCACCCCCTTTGCCAGCGAGCCGAACGAATCGCGATACTTTCGACGGTACCGCGAATCTAATTAAACTCGGGAAATTTCGTCTTTTACGGACGATAAAACCGTGGCGAAATTCGAAATAAAAATCAGGCGATGAATCGCGATAGCCCTCTATGCAGGCGGGCAAAAAATCGGTGAACTCCCCGCGGACTTATCGGGCTGGCGGCTTCGTCTTGTCAAAGGTAGAAATTAGTCGGACCAAAGGCTCTCCTCCAGGCTCTGATACCACTACGTGTACAAAAGCTACGTCCGTGTGTATAGACGGGTATGTACGTACGGTGGTGCATTTCGGCAAAGGATCGTGGACGTAACAGAAATGGAAGTACGCCCTGTTCTGCACCCTGTTCATCCAGGTCGCGTACACGAGAGTGTCCGTAGGAAAAGCAACGGCAGATAAAATCCGCATCTCGGAGGATAACTCGGTCGGATGTTCGATTTCAGTTAAGCTCACGCTACCCTGGACCACCTCTTCTAAGTCGACGTAGAACAGCTTCACCGTGGGATTCGTCGTGCCACTCTGAAACAGAAAAATAAAGGATCGGTCAACTTTCCCATCGATCTTGCACTCGCTTTTCGTTAACCACGCCCGAGATTTCGATTGCCATTTGAGATTCGGTTACAGGTGGTTCATCGAGGATATTTGGAATTTTTATTTTTGGTTATTTGAGTGCCGTGTGGAATTGGGAACTTCGGAAAAGTAACGCGAGATCGATATAAGCATGTTGACAGAAAGTGGGGATATAAACGTTAATATCGGTGTAATATCAGTCCAATTTTTCTCAAAATCGTCTCACGTGTATGTATATAGGTCTTGACACATGTTGATATTTTAATTCGTCGAGAAAAACAGGTGATTTATTATTCATGGTGGTACCAAGGAAGGTTGTCTAATATAAGCAGCGAGGTCTGATATGGGTAGCCTAATTTCTCTCGAGGCTCTCACAGATGTGTACATTGGTCTTGATACACCCTGCAGGTCTTGCAAACACATAAGTCTTATCACACGAAGAAGAAGAAGACGATTAAACATGGGGACTATTCAATTATTTTATAATTAATCAATCCCACATTCTTGTTACAAGTCTATCTATTTGTATCTATTTATAATTAATTTCTTTATAATTCTTTATAATTAATCAATCCTATATTCCATTATAGCTCACACTCGGACTTTTATTAAGTATAGGTTTCCCAGCGTTCTCGAAACCTCCCCCGCGAAGGAATTTGCAGTGAACCCTATTCCACCCCATTCTGTCGAACTCGCAAATAATAAGGTACGTGTGATTTTATTAAAATTAAGACGCGTTCATTACGTTTCCTGCACGCTGGTCGGCCAGATTATTGAAATTCCAACTCGCCGAACGTAAAAGACGCATACGCCCTCGAACTGATAAAACTCCCATCGCCATTGAAACGCGGCAACTATGCCAGCTATCTGAATATTGAAATTTCGAACAACGAAGGAGAAAGACAAAAATATATACAGAGGAAAAAAGAAGAAACGAGAAATACATGATGCTACATCAAACAACGTCAACCCCTACGATTTTAATTAACGTCGACGAGTGTTCTCGAACATTTAACGATTTCTCTTCTCTGAAACGCGGCTGATTGGCCAGATACGATTTTATTATTATTACAAGGAGAACAGGGAGGGATGAAACAAAGAAATTTACGTCGTGACACGCGGATATTAAAGAACGAGCTATAAATCCCGACGTCCTCGTCGGTTCGTCGCCACGCGGACGAGGATTTAATCAGAGTGTCATATCAAAATTGAATTATTCCCTGCGTAATTAGCTTCGGTAACAGGTGAAAACTTATCCGCGATTCGACTTCAAGGGATCCGCCGAGGGAACGTTCTCGATCGACCGCCGCCATTTCTTTTTCTGCCTTTCAAAATTCTGCGCCACTCCCTTCGGTGCTGCATAATTCTCCCGGAGTACGGGAAATGTTTAAAAATTCCGGGCATGCTCGGTCAAAAATTACTAAAAATATATATATCCAAAAAAGAAAACTGGTTTTCTCTACTTTTTATCGGACTATTTTATATTACCAATACGCCATTCCACAATTCGCGGTGACTATTGGATCCTAGACTTTAGATAAATAAATTTTGAAATTGACGATGGGAAGAAAATTCCCATTTTCAGTTATAAAGGACTGAGATTATTTTCCATATTTTTTCAGTCATTTTCAGTCATCGAATTAGATTCTACTCGAAGTATAAATTAGAGGCCTCGACTCAGTCCCGAAACTAATTCAGACGAAATTAAACTGGAAATAAAAACGAAATTAACGGAACTAATGGGAAAAATCATTCGATTAAGATTTCAACGCGTCGATACATATCGGGAATTCCTTTGAATATGAAATACTCGAAGCGCGAGTGGTTCGTTGTTAAATCCCGTGATTTCGCCGGGTTTTTACGATAGCCGGTAACAGTGTCGCGGAAATTCCGCGAGTCGTTTCCCATCGGCGGAGCAATTAAAAATGCACGAAATATCCCGCTGGCTGCTCGAACGATCGGAACGATGCTCGAAACGGTGGCAAACAAGCGAAATTAAGTCGCGAATTTTATTAAAATTTCCACGTTGCATCGCGCGGAAATTTGGAAAATCCCGGATCACTTGTCCGCCGTCGACGGAGCAACGTCTGATATAAAATCGCGCGTGTCAGTATTCGCGAGTGGTTCGCGAACGCTGCAATAAAACGTGGACGATAATATCGAAGGCAACAATTTCCGAGCGGCGAGCGACGGGAAACGGCGGAGAAATTTATAATCGCCGAACGAATGCCGGGACAAAGGCTGAAATTATTCCCGGAGATCCTTCGAAAAATCGAAGCTTCGAAATCCGTATTAATGAACGACGCGAATGTATTTCCCTAGGGGCTCGGCAACGAACGGCAAACGAATAGCCAGGGAGAAAAAAAGAGAACGAGAGGGAGAAAGAGAGGGGGAGGGGAAACAGATGGAGAGGGTAAAAGAGAGACGTGGAAAAAGGGAAAGCGAGGAATTTGGTTTATAGACGGTTAAGTGAACGATATTTTTCTCGAGCAGGCCATATCCTGGTTTACCGCAAATCAACAGGGCTATGCACAGGGGGTTGAAAAATATATAGGCAAGGTTAGTCGAGATAAAAAAAGAGGAGAGTAAGAAGGATGTTCGAGACTCTCGGAGGCGGAAAAAGAGGAGAAAGTGGAAGAGGGATACTTTACATGGCACGTCGACGGAGAAGGAGAAGGAGAAACAGGAAGGAAGGGTGGAGCGCAAAAAGGGGTGGGGGAGGGCAAAAAATCAAACGGGGCAGTCTGGTACGGAACGAGTGGATGCTCTCGAAATTTATTATGGAGAAATCGGCGAACAATGCTGGTCGAATATCTGCATCGTGAAACGGCGAAATCACGAACTCTGCAGTGGCCATTTTATTTTATGCGCACCAATACAGGGTTTCCGAACGCTTACAGATATTACGCTCGATAGCTGATGTACATACATATGCGCGTTAAACTGAAATGTTAAAAACGGTAGAATGCCTTTGGTAAAGAGAAAATTCCAAGCCCGCAAACGATATGCGCGAGACTTATGATGTATTTATCGTAGATACGGGGCGTGGTGGCGCTAGTGAGTTAAATGGAAACTTGTTATAAGTAATATCGTAACTTATTATCTTCCAATTAACATCGCATTTAAAACAAAGTAATTCACCAATGGTACACGTTTGTAACGAACGTACGCGTAGCTGAATTATCCTCTGATTTCGTAAATATAATTTTGAAAAAACTTTTTAAATGATTTTTATAAAAGCGGAATATGAAATACATATTCGAATACGCTCGATAGCTGATGTACATACATATGCGCGTTAAACTGAAATGTTAAAAACGGTAGAATGCCTTTGGTAAAGAGAAAATTCCAAGCCCGCAAACGATATGCGCGAGACTTATGATGTATTTATCGTAGATACGGAGCGTGGTGGCGCTAGTGAGTTAAATGGAAAGTTGTTACAAGTAATATCGTAACTTATTATCTTCCAATTAACATCGCATTTAAAACAAAGTAATTCACCAATGGTACACGTTTGTAACGAACGTACGCGTAGCTGAATTATCCTCTGATTTCGTAAATATAATTTTGAAAAAACTTTTTAAATGATTTTTATAAAAGCGGAATATGAAATACATATTCGAATACGCTCGATAGCCGATGTACATACATATGCGCGTTAAACTGAAATGTTAAAAATAGTAGGATGCATTTGCTAGAGAGAAAATTCCAAGATCGTAAACGATATGCGCGGGACTTATGATGCGTTTATTGTAGATACGAAGCGTGGTGGCGCTAGTGAGTTAAATGGAAAGTAGCCACAATGCTGTTGCAAGTAATATCGTAACTTATTATCCTTTAATTAGCATCGCATTTAAAACAAAGTAATTCACCAATGGTACACGTTTGTAACGAACGTACGCGTAGCTGAATTATCCTCTGATTTCGTAAATATAATTTTGAAAATTCTTTCTAAATCGTTTTTATAAAAGCGGAATATGTGAACTTATCCGAATACTTTCATGCATGAACGTACACATGTACATAGCATACTCGTTCTAGCCGTATAATAAAGGAAAATCTAATTACCATTGGACTCTGATGTTTTCCACGATTCTAATATTAAAACAAACGCGCGCTGAGCATACTTTAAAACAACAGGAAACACGAATCGCGTCAATTCAATTTCTCCTAGAACTATCAGAACGGCGGGTTGGCAGAAAATTTCCACGTTTACTTTAATGGAGCCGAATATTCGGGCACTTTTATTTCGGGCCTTTTGCGAGAGGCTCGAAGGCAAGAATACTCGCGAGCAAACAAGGTACCTTTCCACGGTGCTCGAGAATAAAGCACCCTTGTTGCAACATTCATCGAAACAAAGAAAACCGGCGAAACGAACGCGTCTCGTTTCACGAGATCGAGCATTCTTCCGTCTGGTTAAAGTCGCAGAGCACGAACGGCGAATCGATGGAAGAAAAATAATTTCACGGGCAACAAGGGGGCGTCCCGGCGCGGGAAACAGAGACGTCGCTTGCGGGGATGTATCGGGCAAGGAAATGGAAATTTAAATCTTCTGCGACGCTGTCGAGGCCTCGAATCCTCTTCTTCCCACCCGCGTCCGTCAGATTGGTCCTTTGCCCGCCTCTCCATCCATTTCCTTCTTTCCACCCCCATCACGGCCACCCTCTCTCCCTCATTGTGGAGTCTCTGTGATCTCTAAATGGACTCTTTGCTCCCACGGATTTCAGATTCGTGACGAGTATCAAAGTAGGCCACTTTGTCCGCCGGAAAATGAGTTTTCGCGGACACGTACCTGGAAAAAAGAGCAGCCGTGGCCGAAGATGCTCGTTGAATGACCGCCGAGAATCGGCTCCTCATCCCCGACCCCACTTTTTCCCGCCAAGATGGCTTTTTCCTCTTCCACTTCCTCGTGCACTCCTCCTCTCTTTTCCTTCCTCCGCCCGGTTTGTTACCAGTTCTAACCGTGGCTCCAGGGGTTTATCGGTATGCGTGCCAGAATGGCCGTTACTTCTTGACGTCACACTTTTGTTATTTCCAACCCCACCCGGTATCGATCCGATTCGTAAAAGGATATTATCTCGCGATACTTAAACGCCACGAGACGTGGTTGCGAATCGCTCCTCGTTCCTCTAGTCGTGCTTTAATTTCGTGTATTCATCCCCAAATTATTCTGTCTCTCGATGCAACAATGGCGACGACCTGTGGTACACGAAGTGGCGCGGAATGAAAATGAACATTTGTCCGATGATTCGTATTGATGAAAATTTTAATTTTTCTTCTTCTTCTTCTTTGCAGTATGTAAAAGCAACATTTTATATTTAGAAAATTTTAGGTTCCTTGAAATGGCATGCCTGACGAGTCCAATTTGCAATATTAAAAATCTCGTGTTTGCAATTCTATTGGGTTGGTATTTTTACTTACATTGTTCAATAAATTTTAACTTCTTTTCTAGTCTGTGATATCCAATAGATGACCCAAGTGATTACCCAATGGATATCACGTATTAACCCTTTGCACTCGAGAGGCGCCCTTCAGTCGCCATTTGATAAAACTTCGGAGCTCGATATTAATTAATATATCAAATTTTAAACAATATAACAGTGTGCGAGATATCGAAATTAAATAATTATTACACGATTTCTTACTTACTGCTCAACAAATATCATCAGCTTTGTAACAGAAAATTTTTCAGCTTGTGTCCTTCGTTAGCCAAAAAATCGTCGAGTGCAAAGGGTTAAAATTCGTATTGAACATTGTTATTAATTATTATAGTATTCTATGTGACTTGGAAAATTATTAATTGCAAATTGCCTGCGTGAAAACGTAAATATAACAAAATTCGCGAACTTTTGATCCACGCAATGTAAAAAGATTCGCCCCGATTGTTTCAAGCAATCATCCCCTCCGAGATATCGAGCGAGAGGTGCAAAGTGAAAGCGGAGTGTCGATGAAACGAAGCTTAAATACCCGATCGGTGCAAACCTGACTGGCGAAGGATAGCAAGCTGGGAGTAGCGCGGTTAAAGGGGAACGACGTTATTCATCGCTCAGGTAAACTTCCAAGCGGCTTTCCCGCCAGGCAATATTTGCTGCTGGCCAGCGCCGGCATCAATCGCGTCTGGTAAAAAGCTATTAAAAATTGCACAGGTGCCAGGTTCCACGCCCTCTCCGACCCGTAAGCCTGGACGCCTTTCATCCCTTTCATCGCCGACTCGGACGCGGCTCGACTGCGGCGAGTTTCGAAGACCTCGGGAAACCAACGTGAGAGCCAGGGACGACTTCACCGCGAATTTCTCGCGGAATTTCTCCCGGCTGGATTTGCACATTCGGCCAAACGACCCCTGAAATCTCCGATCGCTTCTTTACGACGTCCTAATGCCGCGTTTACAGTCCCGGAGACGAATCTCCGATGGGACCCGACTGTCCGCCATCTTAACACCCTGTTGCGCTAAGCGTGCCTCGCTGCTCTGTTTTTTCTCCGACTCTTCTTCTTTCAGCAACTCGCTTCTCTAACTTGCAACCTAAAGGCTGCTTCGGGTCGCGAGGGAAATTTCCCCTGACGGGAGCAAACGCGACGTTATTGGACAAAGTGGAAGCCGTGAAAGTCCTCTTCTCCTCTCGATTCGCGTGCTTGCTCCTTTTTCCCACGGAATAAACGCTCGCGACAGGCTAGATTTACTCAGCCTACGCGCGTTAAATTCCTCCTGCGGCCATGTTCCACGCTCCCGCCGCCCGCCATCTTGGTCTCCCGCGACTTAATCCGCTTTTTCTCAGACCCCGTGTCGCGTTCGTTCCGCTGCGAACGAGCACGCGAAACTTTCTGTTGGTTGGGATCGTTTTCTTCCGGGGAACAAGTCGTCGCGAACTTTCCGTGCACAATGGGAGAGAACGACCATCGAACGTGTTTAAAAGAAAATTTCGGAGAATGCTCGGTCGCGTGGAGAACGCGTGATCCGGTTCCGCGGAGATGTTTTTAAGCTGGCCGGGTCGGTGCACGGGGATACAAAGGAGGACCTGGCTCGCACACGGTTCTCCACGCTAGTCCGCGAAGTTAAAGGACCGCCAAGTTTTCACCACCGTAAAACCTTTGCTCTGCCTTGGGTTATTCTAATGCCGCCGGCACACTTTCCATTTAAAGCGCGATAAAACGGCGACAAAAAATTGCGCCGCAACTTTCCGAGGGTCGTTATAAAGGGGAGGCTTCTCTCTACAAATTCATTGTGAAAGGAACCGCGGGAGAAATTTATTAAGATCCGCCGAGTTGCTCGGATTTAGAAAATCTTGTAGG
>NW_016908822.1:222818-227306 GCF_001483705.2 Eufriesea mexicana | reverse complement strand
GGGAAAAATCATCTCCGGTTCTCTGCTTCATTTTTTTAACGCAAAAATACCTTCGAGAGAAACTAATTGCAGTGATTATCCGAGAGTAGAAGCTTTGGACTGTGAAACGAGTCCTGGTTGGTTCTCGTGCGATTTTTTCTCGTCGAGTTAGGGTTGTTTAAACGCTCAACGACCTTAGGGTCGAAATTTAAAGATCGTTTAATTTTTGGACACCCTGTATACTAATTTTTTGAGTCATAACAACGAGTCCAATTCGTTGCGAATATTTCATACTGAATCTGACACGGAGGAGATACACTAGGTCGTAAAATTTGACCTACGCGTGGTTTAACAAGTGCGGACTGGATATATAGCGAGTAATTAAAATTAAATATTTTCTCACGACAAAATTATAAAACAAGGAATAAACACGTTGACTATAAAGCTAGTCAAGGATGACCAAGTGTGTAGCTTGCAATGGCAGTTCCTCCACGCTCGATAAAATTTCGCAAAGCGCGGAATTCGCATTAATAGAGCGGTTGTAATCTTATCTCGCGCCATTTTATCACACGGTGGTTCCGTGGACCATCTCTCACGGACGCAGAAGTCAGCAAAATGCTCGCGGTATTCAATTCGCGAAACGATGTAAACTTTTCCACCGGTGAAATATAAAAATTTGCAACGCGTTATAAACCTGACTGCGTATAATAGCCAGCTGCAGCTGAAAAACTCCCCGGCAACTTTCCCCGGGGGTTATTCCAGTTACAAAGTCGTCAGGTGTAATTGATACATTGTAAACGGACCTTGAGGGACGGACACATTGCCCAAGTATGCCTCGTGTACATATTCCACAGTCATCCGTTACGTAGATTAAGCGTCTGCCAGACGAGCGATTACCTCTACGAAGCAATTTACGAAGTCCCGTGGTGCCTTCGGGTCTTCGACTTCTTTAATTGCCACGAGAAAGAAGAAGAAACAAACGTCAGTTGCAAAGATGGCGTCGGAAAAGAAGCGACATCTCGAGACCGTCGCGAGAAACACGGTCTCGCACGGGTCAGCGAGCTCCAACTGCGAAACAAACATGGCCGCCAACCGCGTGGCGATTGTGTAACTTAAATTACGCAAGTTGAAGCTACCTGGAGAAGGAGGATCGTTAGAAGTTGTAATGAAAAGTCTGCAGGAGTGGAAAAGCGGGGTAAACAAATTGCCGGCATGTAATTTTTGTTCGGGGACTGGCGCGCGCGGTGCACGCAGCCGACCGGACCCGGCCGCCATTTAAAGCGCGCGCGTCGAGAAAATGGCCGACCGCTGGAAGTTTGTTAGCGGGTAAACAGCGGCCGGAGGGAGTGAAAAAGGAGAGAAAGGGTGGAAAAAGCGGGGAAAAAAGGCCTGGACTCGAAGCATTAAATAGACACGCCGCTTTCAGCCGGCTAACGTGGAGTTTCGCGGGAAAAAGACAAAAATTAGACCGGGCCTTTCTTCGACCGGTGGAATACACGGTGGAAACTGACAACACCGAACAAATGATATTAATTCCCCGGTGTTTTGTTTCGACTATACGGCCTCTTCTTTTGCCCACGAAGGAAACACGCGGCCGGATACGAAGGTTTTCCGATGTAATCTCGCGGCAGTGGGTGTGTGTAGCTCGGAGAGTATCAATCTCCTTTTTTGTCGCTCTTTCGAGAGTCTGCCGTATCCGGCTGTTTCCATGTCAGTTACTCTTTTAACAGTTGAGCACGAATTTCGGGGAAGAACGGAAACGTGGAATCGCCGGAAATCGCCAAACTTATGCAGACACTCTGCATCCAGAGTGCCGATGCTGCAACGAAAGATTATTAGCAACAAGCCCGCTGGTATCGTCGAATTTGTTGTTTTAAATCGCGTTGCTGACGAATAATTTCGTATTTAAAGCTTCATCCTGGATCGACTTAATCCACTTGCAGAGGATCGTTTCGAATTGGATTTTATTCGATCGAATGAGTGTCACGAGTCTTTCGGAATATCAGCTGTGGTATTGTTTGGTCGCGAAATTGAAATTCTTTTTGAGCTCGGGAATATATTTATTTCGAAATCGATAGTTAAATATACCGTCCAAATATGGTTCTTTCTGTGAAATAAACTAGCAACGAAATGAATTTTCGACTCTGTTTTCAATAAACCATCGATTAATATAGAGCAGCATGCATAACAGCTGTACTGACAGGGGATACAAATTTCGTTCCAATTTGAACGGCTTCGGTCCGATTTTTATCCACGACGTTATTATTCAATCGCGTTATGCAATAGCAGAAAAATGATAACTCGAGATACTTACGTTAATAAAAATTTCCACTTGACAGGATGTAAATTGTACGATTCCCCGAGCATAACCACAACGCGCGAGAAATAAAATCGAACACGTTTCCTAGCGTGCCACCATCAAGACGGACTCACCGCGACCCGTTCTAAAGGCATCGTTAATTGCAGTCGTGACCCAAAGGGGTGTTCATAAAATCCGGACAACGAGGTCCCAGCGCGAAACGCTTAAACAACACCTCGGATTGGAGTTCCTTCAATACTCTCATCTCCTAACATCCACAAAGCTCCTCTCTCGGAAGCTGACCGAAGACTCACACGGATTCTCGCTCACGTACCCACACACGTACCAGCCAGCCTGGAATTGTCTAGAACTCGATGCAGTCGCCCGACAACTGCACAAAAGCCGCGCGTTTGCGAGCTGGAACCGTGTCGACCCGGTTCGCAGAGACTTGGTTCTCGCGGCGGTGGCGGGCCGCGAAAGATCAAACGGAATGCAAAAGAGGCAGCCGCGGGATTCCCCGTTTCCCTCCCTCGTTTCCCGCAGCATGCTCGCTTACCTTGGGGTAATGGATCGAGATCGTGGACGTGTACTGGAACATCCGGTTGCCCGGGTAACCATAAAACGGTATCGTTATGATCGGTGTATGGGAGTCGTCGAAGTAACCGAAGGCCAGTTTATTGCCGCTCGGAGAGAACCATAAAGCCTTGTTAGACCCGAACACCTCCTCTGAAATGAAACGAACAACCGTTAAACCGCGCCTCGTGATAAGCGGATATTGTGCGTGCAGGTTCCCGCACCGGGAGCGTGCGAGATTTCGAATTCTTTGCTCCGACAGGTGTGCACGAGTGATTTACGTCGTACACGGGGTGCACGAATTTATGGCAAAATAATATACGTGCAAAAATAAGTCGGAAATGAAGAATAACATTTTTTCGTTCGAAGCTTCGTTTTCGAGGAAAATGAGGTTCAACTTGCGTTGGGTGCTCGCGCTCTTGACACGCGAGCACCCACGGATCTTTGAACTTATTTTTCTACGAAACGGAGCTCCAAATGGGGAAACGTTATTCTTTATTTTCCACTCGGTTTTGCGCGTAGAATCACTGTAATTAATTTGAAGTTTCTTGGTGGGGTTAAAATGGAAGAAATATGTTTAATTTTACACACAGTATATTATTCGCTACTGCGATTACGTGTACAATTTAGGGTGAGTGGCAAGGAGAGTAATGAGACGAAAATTAATGGAATATGAAGGATGTTAACACTAGGTTTACGGACACTATCTGTATACTTGTTTCTAAGGACACCTGTCAAATTGACCAAGATAAAGGAATCCACGTGCCTTTTTTATAACGTTTAGTTTAATTTAAAAACAATTATATATTATATTAACAGTCTTAATATAGATTAAGTAAATCTGTTATCATCGTATAATTGGAGCATCCCTTCCGTCAAATTGACGGGTTCCATAAATCTAGTGTTAAACCATTGGCGTAGGCATAGATAATTTCATTAACTCTGCTTTCAAGAATTTTAATTTTCATCGCCAATAAAATAGAAATATGCACAAGCGAGATCTTCTTTCTATCGTGCATCACGATGAACTCACAATTCGTAACCTCGAAAAGTATTAAAATTCTTTGACTAAAATTCCAATTTTTAGAATTTTACTAAATTCACAATATAAGCATTTAATCGAATAATTATAATAATATAAGCGAAGAATTTCAGTGTCGTAGCAACAGTACCACGATTTTAAGCACACTCGATGTGTCAATTGTACCCGTGTCTTATAGTACTAATGTTAGAAGCTGGTGAAAATACAGAATCGAATTGTTCCTTCGATTTCCGTTCCCCGCAGCCTTCAGGCCGCCATTCCTCGAGCCGGCGTTTCCATTAAAAAGTTATCGCTTATTTGACACGATACATACGCACGCGTTCGGAGCGTTATTCTTGGCGAAAACAATCTACCCGAGCGCCTTATCACTTATTCAAGAAAACATTTCTCGCGAAGCCGCGGCGTTGCTGGAAGAAACCGAATTCACGCGAGCGAATTCGCTATTCATCCCCTAGAATTATTCCCTTAAATCGCGCCGCTTTCAGCGGCAAACAAAAAGGACGAGAGGGGAGGGAAAAAAGGGAGAAGAGGCGAACAGCAGGGAATTATATTCCACGCGAGACGCCGGTTCGAAAAATACGTTCCTCGAGAGGGA